>NW_017731430.1:3440172-3443071 GCF_001890085.2 Hipposideros armiger
CTATCCCTGAGGCCATATTGTAGTTACCAATTTGTATTGTCTCATCCCTTCCCCTTCTCCTTCAACCCCACCCCCTCCCAACTAGCAACACTCAGTTTTTCCTCTGTGTCTCTGAGACTATTTCTGTTTACATTTCTCATTTATTCAGTTTTTTAGATTCCACATGTAAGTGAGATCACATGGTATTTGTCTTTCTCTGACTGACTTATTTCACTTAGCATAATGTTTTCTAGTTCCATCTATATTGTTGCAAATGGTACTATTTCATTCTTCTTTATAGTGGAGTAATACTCCATTGTGTGAATGCGCCATAGTTTCTTCATCCAGTCATCTACCGATGGGCTTTCAGTTGTTTCCAAGTCTTAGCTATTGTGTATAGCGCCACAGTGAACATAGGGGTGCATATATTTTAAGAAAGGTCTTTTGATTCAACCAGTTCTGCATTTAAAACCTGGCCTCAAAATTTATATGCTGTGCAACTCTGGATAAATTATTGTCCTTTCTGATTCTCATATCCCTGGTCCATACAATGTGGGTATGAGCAGATGTAATATTCAATATTTTAACTATCACTTTTGAACAATTTGAACATATGGGTATAGGTGGCCAGTAGTTTTTCAAGCCATTCCCTGACTGTGGGCTGAACAAATGTTAACCCTTGAGTTCTTGCATCAAAAGGAGCCTTGGAAAGTAGAAAAAGCAACATAATAATCTCAAATGAAACTTTTTCAGGATATTCTAGTGCATATCTTGGGTAGGTACCAGGGTGTCAGAAGCAATGGGAATAGATTGGGGATCAAAGTTTTGGAATAACAGCTATTTAGTTGTGCAACCAGTAAGGAATTAAAAAAATATATTTTTTTTATATTGGTGCATAAGAGGCTAATGCCAATTCTTGTGATCATTGCATAGGGGTAATGCATATATGAGGTCAGGCAATTAAGTTTGCAAACTCATCCTAGAAAAAGTGCTACACACCTCATTGCTGAATATCACTACGGTCACCTTTGAAGTGCTCCCCTTGGGAAGGTATGCTCCGACCCCAGCGCCTAGTTCACCTTTCAAAGCAATTTTGGAACTCTTTTTTTCTGGAATGGCCATCAGAGCTGTCATCCTATTACCCTTGATGTCCTGAATGTCATCAAAATGTCTTGCTTTCAATATTTCCCTTATCTTCTGGTAAAGAAAGAAGTCATTGGGGGCCAGATCAGGTGAGTAGGGAGGGTGTTCCAATACAGTTATTTACTGGCTAAAAACTCCCTCACAGACAGTGCCGTGTGAGCTGGTGCTTTGTCGTCATGCAAGAGCCATGAACTGTTGGTGAAAAGTTCAGGTCATGTAACTTTTCCACGCAGCCTTTTCAGCACTTCCAAATAGTAAACTTGGTTAACTGTTTGTCCAGTGTGTACAAATTCATAATGAATAATCCCTCTGATATAAAAAAAAAGGTTAGCAACATCATTGCAACAAGTTTGCAAACTTAATTGTCCAACCTTGTATAATATTGGGTTGTCAGAAAAATCATGACGTGTTTTTTTTCTATGTTTTTCATTGCAAAAATGCGTCATGACTTTTCCGACAACCCAATAGTTTATGGAGATGGATTGGTTATTACTATAAAGAATAAAAAGTCAATTAAAATGGAAAGCAGAAAGTAAAAGGAGGAAAGTTCATATTTAGTACAAATTCCAGAATAAATCATTGAAGACAAAACCTCTACACATTATAGAGTTTATTTAATTTACTGCTAAATGAAAACAAATCAATGTTAATATTTAAATATAAAGATTTTCAAGAACTGTGAAGGTTTTGAGATTCTGTTTCACGTGAACACTAACAAATTTAACTGCCACGGTTTCAGGGAGGCTGACAGAAGACATGAGGTCACTAAGTCAGAGAAAAAAGACACTATTACTCAGGGCCCAGCAAGTAGCACAAGCATCAGAATATTTGTGTCAGTTCTTCTTGCCCTGAAGTCACCTACGTGATGCTAATAGGCCTAGATTGCAGCATGAATGCACAGTAGGTTGCATTACAAAAGAATCCTGACATTAGGCCAAAAGAAACCTTTTTAAATGGGCAGTAAACTTGCCTGCACTTTTCTTAAAGAGGCAGACACCATCTCTGTCTACAAAAACTGTTCCTTAGACAAATATCTTTGAAAAGATAGTTTGAAATAAAGGGCAGTCGGTTCCCCTGTTCACAGGATGGGTAGGAACAGAGATTCATGAAGAATTGACTTCCAACAAAAATTGGCAATTTTCCTTAACTTGCATTTGTCTGTACTATTTTAGACATGTTAAAAAGAGATCATTGTTACCACAGTGATTCAAGTAAGGTGCAAAATCAAGTATATTTTTAAGAAGGGGTCTTTGTTTATAAGCATTTTAGATTTACAGTAAGATTACAAAGCTAAAATAGAGATTTCCCACATTCCTTGTACCTAGGTTCCCGTGTTGTTACCATCTGACATGAACATGGTACATTTGTTACAATTAGTGATCCAATGTAGGTACACTATTATTATCAAAAGCCCACACTTAATTCAGATTCCCTTGGTGTTTATCTGAACCCCTTTTCTGTTCTAAGATCTCATCCAGGACACCACGTTACATTAAGTCATCTTGTTTCCTTCGGCAACTCTTGACGGTGATCGTTTCTCAGGCTTTTCTTGTTTTCAATGACCTTGACAGTTTTGAGGAGTATTGGTGAGACATTCTGTTGAATATTCTCCCATTGGGATTTGTCTGACAATTTCCTTGTAACTAGACTAAGGTTACATGCTCTTGGCAGGAAGACCACAAAAGTAAAATGTAATTATAATGACTTCAATGCACCGACAAACATCATATCCAGGTGAATACTATCAACCTGACTCACCGTTGAGGATGTTAATCTT
>NW_017731430.1:3444091-3450005 GCF_001890085.2 Hipposideros armiger
GAAATTCTGCGTGTGAGATTTGCCTATTTGTTCAATTGTGTATTTACATAAGTATAAAGTCATATATTCATTTTATACTTAGGGTTATAATCCAGTACTATTTCATTTATTTTGTTCAAATTGCTGCCATTTTTGCCATTGATAGCTCATCTGGCTTCTGTATCTATTGATAGTTCCATAACTGTGTGTGTGTGTGTGTGTGTGTGTGTATCACGTCTTTATTTTGTAACACTACAGATGCTCCAAACTCAGTGTGTATATTTCCTGCCCCATTCTAGAACTTCTCCAAGGAGCCGTGGTTCCTTCAATGGGAAAATAGTAATAGAAGTAATACCTGGGCAGTAGGTGTGCTCATTACTAGGTGTACTGTTATTATGTAGGGTTCTTCTAGCCAGTCTCAGCTGACAGTGCAAGGAAATATATATGTGTGTACCAACCCTTGTATATGCACGTCAATAAGTATTTGCATATGTAACCATTTCTGTTCATATTAAGCAGAACATGAGCCCCTGCTGATGACTATGACTCTAATCCATTCAATGTGGATTATTTTAGCCTCCAGTATTTGCTTATATGGAACCTCCTAATCCAACAGAGAAAAATCTGACTCCTTGTCAACATATATTTACTTAGTGTTCAGCTCTAATGTAATCGTTCCCCTTACCTGCAGTTTCAGTCTCCACAGCCTCAGTTACCTGCTGTCAGCCTCGGTCAGAAAATATTAAGTGGAAAATTCCAGAAAGAAACAATTCCTACATTTTAAGTCGCGTGCCCTTTGGAGTAGTGTGATGAAATCTCGCGGGTTCTGCTCACCCCTTTACCAGCTGTAGAAGCTCCCGCTCATGAGTCCCTGAGTAACCGTCTGGGTTATCAGATCGACTGCCACGGTTTCACAGAGCTTGTGTTCAAGTCACCCTTATTTTGCTTCGTAAGGGCCCCAAAGCACAAGAATAGTGATCCTGGAAATTCGGATATGCCAAGGAGAAGGTGGAAGTGCTTCCTTGAAAAGGAAAGGTGGAAGTTCTAGACGTAAGCAAGGAAAGAAAAAAAAAAATCCTGCGCTGAGGTTGCTGAGACCTGTGACATTCACAGGGATTTTTGAAAACTTCCATACACTAAGGTTCACTCTTAGTGGTGGAAAGTTCTGTGGTTTTTCATAAATACATAGTGTCCTGTATTCACCATTACAGTATCATAAAAAAAATAGTTTTGCCACCCTGAGAAATCATTTTTGCTTCACCTATTCAACTTCTTCTCGCTCCCCTAAAATTCTAGCCACCACTGAGCTTTTATCGTTTTGTCTTTTGCAGGTTATCATGCAATATGCAGATTTTTTACACTGGCTTCTTTTCACTTAGCAGTGTGTGTTTACGATTCCTCCATGTCTTTTTGTGGCTTGATCATTTCTTTTTGTCACTGATAAATTGCCAAAATCTCTTCCCAAGTGGATTATGCCTTTTTAAAATTTCAACTAGGAATGAATAAGAGTTTCCGTTCTACATTCTCACCAGCAACTTTTAAAAAAAATTTTAGCGATTCTGTTATAGTTTTTAATATAATTTTTTAATTATCCTTTTAATGTTTATGGGAAGAGTAAATCAGTGGTGATGAATCCTCTTTCATTTCCAATTTTGGCAATTGTGTCTTTTCTTCTTAGCCTCTGTAGAGGTTATTCAATTTTATTTATCATTTCAAGGAACCAGACCTTAGTTTTGTTGATTTTTTCTTGTTTGGTTTTTTGTTGTTGTTATTTGTTTTGTTTTGTTTTTAATATCATTGATTTCTACTCTAATTTTTTATCATTTATTTTTATTTTGCTTGCTTTAGGCTTAAATTACTCTTCTTTCTCTATTTTCTTAATGGGGAAGCTTAGGTTATTGATTTTTAATCTTTTTTCTTGTGCCCTTAATACCAAAAATTCCCTTTTTTCTATGCCCTTAATACCAAAAATTCCCTCAAAGCACCGCTATTAATACATTGCACATAATTTAACATATTCTGTTTTATTTAGGTTAAAATATTTTAATTTCTCTTAAAACTTGTTCATTGATCTGTGTGTTATTTATAAGTATGTGGATTAATCTCCAAACATTTTGGGATTTCCAACTGGCTTTCTGCTAGTAAAGTCTAGTTTAATTTCATTGTGATCTGAGAACATATTTTGTATGATTTCTATTTTAAAAATATCTGTAATATAATTTATGATACAGAATGTGGTCTATCTTGATGAATACATCATGTGAGCTTAAGAAGAATGTGCATTCATCTGTTGAATGAAGTATTACATAAATCTCTTATGTAGGTCTGAGTTTTGACCTATGTCATTTTACTTCTGCTTAAAGAACTTCTTTTAATATTTCGTAAGGACAGTTTGATGGTAAAGTCTCACTTTTTGGTTGTAAGAGAAACCCTTTAGTTTTCCTTCACTGTTTAGAATAATTTTTTTCTGGACATATAATTTTAGGTTGATGATGTTTTAAAAAATAATTTAAATATTTCAATTTGTTCTCCTTTTCCTTAAATGGTTTCTGACAAGAAACTCACTGCATTGCTTATGTAGTTCCTCTATAGATAAGATTTTTCCCTTTCCTCTGGCTTATTTCAACTTATTTTCCTTTGTTTTTGGTTTTCTGGAGTTTGAATGATAACTCTTGTGTAAGATTTGTGGTATTTATCGTTCTGGATTATCTCTCAACTTCCTGGACTTGTGTTTATGTGGCTGCCCTTAATTTTGGAGAGCTGTCTGTCATTACTACTTTAAATATTCCTTTTGCTCCGTTCGTATGTCCCCTGATTACATGTATGTTACACCGTTTGAAATTGTCCTTTGGTTCTTGAATATTCTGTTATATTTCGTTTATTCTTTTTATTTTTCCTCATTACATTTCCGTTTCTGAAGTTTCTATTGACGTGAATCAAGCTCATTGATTTTTCTTCATTGTGTCTATTTCTTACTGGTTCTCTTTTTTTTTTAAATGTTTTCTAGCTCCATTTTTATGTTTCCTAACTCTTTGTTAAAGTTCTCCCTGAGATCCTTGAGCATCCTTGTTCTGGCAGATTGCTTGTCTCTCTCTTGTTTAGTTCTTTCTCTGGAGCTTTGTTCTTGGGACATTTTTCTTTGTCTCCTCATTTTGTCTGTTTCCCTGCATTTCTTTGTATTAGATAGAGCCTAAAGGTTTTGAATTTTGATGAAGTCCAATTTATCCATTTTTCCTTTTGTTGTTTATGCTTTTGATTTCATATTTAAGAATCCTTTTATCATTTTATCATTTTAGCTTTATCATTTTAGAGCTTTATCATTTTAGCTTTCATATTTTGTTTATTAATTCATTTTGAGTTAACTATATATCTTTTCCTCATTGAATAGTCTTGGCACCCTTGTTGAAAATCAGTTGATCATATATGTATGGGTTTATTTCTGGAATCTCATATCTATTCTGTTGGTCTATATGTTCATTCATACTGTTTTCATGACTGTTCCTTTTGTATTAAGTTTTGAAAGTGGAGAGCATGAGTCTCCAACTGTCTTGTTTTTATATGTTATTTTGGCTATTTGGGAACTTTTGTGTTTCCACACGAATTTGAGGATTGGCTTTCCATTTCTACAAAAAAAAAAAAGCTATTACAATTTCAATATGGCTTGCCTTTAATCTGTAGATCACTTTGGGTAGTATTCCCATCTTAACAATATTAAGTTTTCTAATCCATGAACACAGTCTTTCCATTTATTTAGGTCTACTAAATAAATTTGTTTCTATTTGTTCCAATTGCTCTTTTTTTTTCTATTCCTCTAACTATACTTTTAAATTAATCAAATTTTTGTTTAGTGTTTCTATTTAATGACTCCTTTTGTATTATCAGCATTATTTCTATTTATTATTTTTGTTCAATTTATTACAGTTGAGTTTCAAATAATATTACATTACTTCCTGTATACTATATTATAACAGGATATTTTAATCTCCCTTACATTCTTTATTTCTTGTCCCCTTCCATTATATTTACATTTTCTGACATTCATCAGTCGTTTGGTAGGCCCTAGAGTCTATCTACTATCATTTTCCACTCAACCTGACGAACTTTTTAAATATTCCTTGTAGTATACACCAGCTGGCAATAGATTTTTGTCATCATTATTTATAGAACAATCCTTTAATTCATCACCTTTCCTGATAGATATTTATTATTAGTTATGTAATTTTAAATTACCAAATTTTCTTTTAACTTTTTTTTTTTTTTAAGATTTTATTGGGGAATTGGGGGGGGGGAACAGCGTTGGGGAATNATGATTTTTCATTTTATATTACTATCATCATCTTTGTTTTTGCTTTTGCTAAGAAGAAATAAATATACTTGGGCAAAATATACAAACTAATTTAAAGATTTTGATAGAAACTATAGAGTTTCTGAGGTCTATTGGCCTTGGTGGTAAAGGTGAGATTGGAAACGTAGCTGTTGATTCTTAACTAAAGTGCTATTCTTCTCATTATCCATCTGAAGACGTGGTCCCATACTAACCAGCTAGTAATGGAATCTAAGAAGGTTCACATTAATTATTTCATATAATAACCTATGTTGAAAAGTCCCTGCTACCAACTGTTTTCCTTGTGACTAGCTCTTCAAAACAATAAACCAATTAGTTGAGTCTGTATGGAGGGGTGATAGCTTACTCTTTTAAATACAAGTTGGTGACACAAAGCTCTTTACATATTTGAAAAGTCAGCATTTCAGTTGATTATTATAGAAAAAAACACATTCCCCAACAGAAAAATAATATTAATTTTTTTTTAAAAAGGGTTACTATTTTTGAATCCATACACATATTTCTGATGATTTGGTAAGGCTTATTACTGTGATATAATTTTTAAAGGAACTTACAGAGGATATTTGCTCTCTACTCTCCTCTTTTTCTAACCCTATTAAAATCATTATTTGTCATTAGGTAGTTTTGCAAATTCCAGATGAAATAACCTCTTTTAGTACCCTAATTTCTACTTTAAAATAGATATCCTGGACTTTAATATCTAGAACTCAATTTTCCTGTTTTGAATCTCCAGACATCTTCCCTTTCACCCCCTAGGAGTCAAAAGAGAACACACACCTTCATTCTGTCATTTGATTTTCTTAAATTTACATGAGCATATCTGGCTGTGGAAGGAAGGGGTTATCAAAGGCCTTGTCTGCTAAATGCTGTCTGTGGCTAACCTGTGCAAAATTCCATTAGAGCCCTGGAAAGAAGGGAAAAAAAATCAAATGAAACTTTTTTTTAAGATATTCTAGTGCCTAAGGAAAAGGGAGTTTGTACAGTATGCTTTTTTTTAAATGTACTTTAAATGCTAAAATTTTCAAGTTAGTAGCAATGATGTGTGGCTCAAATGGACTGAAATTTTTACTAAGTCTTGATTATAAATCAGGTTGCATTAGTGTTATAATTTTGCCCAAGTATTTGTATCCTGGTCCCAATTAGAGTCAGAAAAAAAATACTATGTCCCCTAGTAGGTGAAATACACTCTACATTTTGTGGTATGTGAAGGACTTCAGGCCCTGCGTTTGTTTTTTGCTTCACATCTCAGGATCTTTTGTCACTCGGCATACATTAAACCTGTAGATTGTTGTGCTATCACCTAGGATTTCCTCCTAATGAGAATTTCCAGTCATGTAATCTAGATATAGATATGAATGGAGTAAAGCAATTAAGCATCCCTCATTGAAAAGGCTAAAAGGAGAGCATGCCTGCTTAGAATAACACAGGCAAAAGACCTAGAAGACAAAGAAAGGTCTTTTTTTTTTATCTTTAGTAGTTTTAGCTTCTTTTTTTATTATTATTTTTTAAATTTTACTGTTAGTTTCAGGTGTACAGAACAATGCAATAGTTATCCTTTTCACCCTCACAAAGTAACAACCCCCCTCCCCC
>NW_017731430.1:3450634-3501566 GCF_001890085.2 Hipposideros armiger
ATATTTCCAAAAATATGAAATGCACATGTTAAGGTTAGTCACTATTGTTTGCAGTTTCAAAATACTGAAAACAAACAAATTACACATATAAAATAAAGCAGCTTATTCAATGGTGGGAATGCTACTGAACTGAAAAAAATCACAAAGATTTTAGAACAGGTGTGGAATGATTTCCAGGGTATATTTTTAAATGAAGGAAGAAAAGTGAAAAATAGTACCTACAATATGCTAATTTTCCATAAAAGATTATGAGGAATTGATCCATATCAAATAATAAGCAAGTTATAAAACCTCTGTAATTAAAACATGTGATAGGTACTTGTATAAGGCTAAACAAACATATAAAGTTCAGAAATAGAACTACCCATGGAAATTTAGTAAATGATAAAACTGTATCTCCAAGGTAGAATTTTTAATAAATTGTCTGGGCCATAGATTCTGCTCGTTTGTACAAAAAGAAATAGAGGCAAGAGAAAAAGAAACAAACAAAAAAACAAGGATTGGGATTAGTTCCCAGTAGGAAGAGGTAGGAATAGTAGAAAAGACGGATGAAAATGAAGTAAAAATGATGGGGGAAATGACACTTTCTGAGTATACATTTTTATAAAGCTGTGACTTTCAGAACCAGGTCAATGTGTTACGTAGTTAAAAAAATAGATACATAAAATCAGCAAAAATTGAAGGATGTGAAAGAAAAACAGCAGTATGAAATATAAATGGAAAGAAACAAAAACCTAGCTGTATTTCGAGTGATATCTCCTGTGCTATACAGGTGAGAAGAGGTGGTAAGCAGGAAGAAGGCCCCTAGGTAACTTTGAAACATAGCACTTTGACCCTGTCACTGAAGACCAAAGACAAACAGAATTATAAATAATTACTCTACTCTGGTTAGGTGTTGATGACAGTAGTATGTGTTAACAATTCTGAAACTGCTTTGTATAAATTCTAGGACTGAGCAAAGTAGTAAATATATTTTGATGGTAAGAAGCAGATTTCTCTGTTGGAAATGGAAATTAACAATAAGAACAGGCTCGGAAGTTCAGAATGAACCCTTCGTTGCTGCAGGAACATGAACTGATGGTTTTTTATGAAGCATATACATGTAGAAATAAATAGTAAAGCATGTCTTAAGCCTTTACTTGAGTTTGGGTACAAGTGATGATATCACAGTCCACATGCACATTTGCAGCAATTGTGATTAAAGCCCTCCTAGAATCTCATCAGTCAGAAAAACGAACTAATATCATGAGAGATGGTTAATCACTTACGCTTATTCAAAGAGAGACCTACTGAGTTCAGAGTATCCCATGAAATCCAGAGTCTCTCAGGTGTGTTTTCTAGCACTTGACTACCCACAGTGTGATACATGAATTGGCAGCATTGTTTTCACTTTGAGCTCACCTTGAGTTCGTAATGCAGAATCATAGGTCCCATCCCAAATCTCCTAAATCAGAGACTCCAATTCTAACAAGATCCCCATGCTGTTCGGTTCATGTGTACATTAAACATTACGAGGCATTGCTCCAGTAGCAATGAAGACCATAATCTACAGAAATGGTTCTTTGTAGATGTAAACATCATCGATCATCTTTTACCCATTAGATATCTATATCTATATCATCTATATCTGTATATCTTTATATGTTTTGNTTTTGTTCTTCAGTCTAGTTGTGGAGGACGTCGCTTCACTGGCCCATGTTGGTATTGTGATCATTGCCCTCTTCCCAGGTGAGGCAGATCGGTCGCCGGCCACTGGACAGACGTTCACGGCGGCTCTTGGCTGCTCACGCTGGCTGCTGGCTACACACGGTAGCTTATGGCAGCCCACTGCAGCAGGGGCTCCAGCTTACGCCATTGCCTGTGACTCATGGCAGCCCAGCTCCAGGTTGAGCTGTTGTTCACCATCTTAGCTGTAGAGGGCGCAGCATCGCTGGCCCGCATGTGGGATCCGAACTGGGACCCTGCTGCTCAGAGCTGGCATCCGAAGCCAACTCTTAACCAATGCGCCACTCAGCCGGCCCTCTTTTAACGCTTTATAGATGATGTTTTGTTGGTTTTTTTGTTTGCATTGGTCTGTACTTTGCGAATTTCTGATCTTAGTTCTGTGCATGTACCTTCTTTTTATGTTTTTGTTTTAAAGATATTTTTTACTTGTTTTCAATAAGTAGTTTTTTGTGCATGTTTGTTCTGTTGAGGTTACTTAGACATTTTGGATCTGTGTATTTATATTTATCAAATTTAGAAAGTTTTTTACCGTTACTTATTCAAACATTTTTTGTATGTCTCAATTTAATCTCTTTCTGGAACTCTAGTTAAATGTGTATTAGACTATTGCTGTTAATTTTGCTACAGTTTCAAAATAATCTCTGTTGTCAGGTCTTCAAGTTCACTGGTCTTTCCTTTTGTAGTGTTTTATCTGCTGTTGATATAAAAAAATGAAATTTTTATTTCCAGAATAGTTTATTTCCAGATATTTTTATCTCCAGAATTCCATTTGGTTCTCTTATATTTCTTATATATCTCTCCTTGTTATGTTCATGTTTTTTTTTAATCCTAGAGCATATTTATAACGGCTGTTTTAAAGTTTTGTTGATTTCATCATCTGTTATTTTTCTGTTGCTAATGACTGTTTATTCTGGATATACTTCACACTTTTTTCTGCTTCATCACATGTTTAGTAAATATTTATTGGATGTTAAATGTGAATTTTATGTCAAGCGCTGGATTATGTTAGATTTCTTTGAACAATGTTCTTTATTTTGGTAGGTAGTTAAACTTGAATAACAATGTGAGTTTTGGCAGTCTAATTTTAAGTTTCTATAAGTTGATTCCAGGTAGCTTTTATTCTAGATCTAGTTTTATTCGACTCCTAAAGAGCCTGAGTTTTTTGAATCTCTGTGGAAACCTTAATATATATACATATATCTCCATTGTGGTTGGTAGGAACTTGAATTTTTCCCGGATCTCTCTGAGCTCTGGAATTATTATGCTTTCAAATTTCTATTAATTTTTATTTCCCTGTAGTTGTGCTTTGCTAGCTTCATGGAACTTTACCCCATAAATGATAGATTGATATTCAGCCAAAGTTACAATAAAGATTGTTTTGTGTTTTGCTCTTACTGTCTGGTACTGGTACTCTGCTTTATAAATTCTAGGCTTACTATTCTGCTTCCCACAGTAGTAAGCTCTGCTTCCTTGACTCAGACCTTAAACTCCGCTTTTTTGACACTCTCCTTGCCCCTCTTGGGAAATTGCCTCCATTCAGAAAATGAGTGTTAAGGTAAGGTCCACTTTATGTTTTTCCCTTCATAGCTAGCAAAGGGAGAGAAAATTACCATCCATATTCCTTCATAAGTGGAAGCATGATTTCCAAATTATTTTTTTTTCTTATGTTAGTGACTCAACAAATAGATTTTAAAAAGAGAGTTTCCCTAAGTATTTTCAGACGTTTAAAAATTTAGAATTAAGCAGTAATTTTCTTTATAGACCAGATGAAATCAATTTGGAATTAGATTCTTAGTAGTCTGAAAAAAAATCCCAATTTTGTAATTTAAAATTATTGTACTCTTATTATCAATACCATTAACAAGTGTATTTTAAAAACCTCAAAGGCCTTTCATAGATTGTATTAGTTACTGCTTTTGGAGGTGAAAAACTTATGATACATCAAGTTAGAGAACGTTATTTCTGCTACAAGTACAAATACAATTAGCCAAGGAATAGATTTCAGATCTCCCAAGGAAGCCATTCACCTATCCATCCAGCAAATATTTATTATGCAAGGTCTGTGGGTCACCCTTTTCCGTGAAAAAACTCAATGTTTGTTTCTTCGACTCGGGCTTGCTTCCTATAAACTGTCATTATTTGGTTTTCATCGGGCTTCTGAGAATTGGCTTAGTTATCCATGAGGAAGACATATTCCCTTACTGTTTGATTCCCTCTGTTATAGAAGCTGGAAAGTGAAAATATTCATCGTCTCAGACTCCCTTACAACTATGCATTGTCTTACAGTTAGACATGTACAGTGAACTGTAAACAAAAGTCATGTAGAGTGGCTCTTATGGAAAAAAATTTTTTTAAAAAATAAAGACATGCCTTTGGGCCTTTCAACCTTTGCTTCACTGATGTTTTGTTTTGTTTGGTTTGGTTGATTTTTAGATATGGACTTCCTGCCTGGAGTGTGACAACCATCTTACAATCGTGAGATAACAAACATTAGGACAATGTCTACAGTCCACCAGGGAAGGTGCAGAAAGGTAAGAGAGCCTAGACCATTGATGCTGGGTCCTTGAGCTGCTAGGGTATTCCCAGCAGAGTACATCTTTCTAAAACACTAGTCAATAATACCTGTAGTAACTGATTTTCTTAACTTCTGGTTAAATGGTTACTGCCTATATTCTTCAAGTTTTAAATACCTTAAATGGATTTGGTACAATATTGCTCTTTTGTTTATATACCTTTTGAAATTTATGTAACAAATTTAGGAAGAAGATAATTTTTCCCAAATTTTGTTCAACACGATGAACTGTGAAAGAAATTGATAAGCCATCATTTTAATTTCATCACTTAGAGACAGTTTAGAAGACTGGCTCTCCAATTATTCTATGTCAGATTTGAATCTGGGCTCTGATATCTACTAGCTCTGTGATTTTAGGCAAGTGACTAAATACCACAAAGTCTCAATTTATTTTTCTTTGAAATGTGCATAAAATATATCTAGGTCATAAATTCATAAGAATTAAATGAAGCAATATGTGTTTATGCTTAGTTCAGTGCCTGGAACAGATTAGATCTTAATATAGAAGAGCTATTGTTACTTTTAATGTTAATTATTATTTGACAACTCAGATTGTGGCATACCATTAGTTAAAATTATTTACTTAATTTCTATTAGCTATCAAAGTCAAGTTGGATAAAATTGCATTAACCCACAAAACCCCTATTAATATGCATATGTAGACATAGCTGCATTTGTTTACCACAATGTGAAGTAAGTATTTATTGGTATCCAATTGATCACATTATAAATGAATGGTCAAAATAATATCTAAATCAGTGGGTACCAATACATGTTCAGGACTTGAATCATGCGTATAATTTCCTCTTATCGGACTCAGTGTGTGTACACATGATTCCATAAACTTGCTAAGAATTTAGTTCTCGTGAACTGAAAGACAGGGCTTAGAATCAGGCCAAATGTGCTGCCTGATCAGGAATGCTGTTATCAGCCCATTATTAAAAAATCCAGACATAGATGCATTAACATTAAAAAGAGGCTTGAAACTTCCACATCACCAGGGTCGTGTATTTTTCTGCTAGGGCTGCCGTAACAAACTGAACAGACTAGTTGGCTTAAATATCAGAAATTTCTTTTCTCACAATCCTAGAAACTTGAAGTCTAAGATGAAGGTGTTGGCAGGGTTGGTTTCTTCTGAGGCCTCTCTTCTTGACTTATAAGTGGCCTTCTCCTTCTTGTGTCGTTAGATGGTCTTCCCTCTGCACATTTCTGCAGCCTAATTTCTTCTTCTTATAAGGACATCAGTCATATCAGATTAAGGTCCACCCTAATGATCACATTTTATTACCTCTTGAAAGATCCTATTTCCAAATCCTGTTACATTCTGAGATACTAGGAGTTAGGACTTCAACATATGAATTCTGGGGTGACACAATTCAGCCCATAACATGTGGGTATTACATGGTGAAATAGTGGATAGAGAATGGAACGTTCCCTAACTTTATATGTTCAGAGCTTTGATCCATAAAGTGAATTTTAAACCACATATGATTTCTAATTGCTTTCTTATTGTAAAAATAAGGCAATGGTGTTGTAATCATTGATGAATTTCCTTTGAAAGTATCTAATAACTTATTTTAAAAATCATCTGCAGGGTTTAATTTTTAAATTAATGTTTTAATGCTTTGAGAATATCTGATTCTCTCTGCATGGACAAAAAATGGATAGCAAAACCAAAAGTATTGCTTAGGTAGTTAGAAATATGCATTTGGAATTTGCTGAGAACATTTGAAAACCTTATCAATGTATTTGTAGAACTTAATGGAATCTATCCCTTATTCTTTGGGAGGTTAAAGGTTATTTTTTAAAAAAATACTAAATCCCTAATCAGAAGCTTGCTGCTGTTATTTATTTTGCTTAACTATTTTTTTCTCCTTTCATTGCACCTCTGAAAATGTAATTTTGTTAAATTCCTAGTTATCATAATTATGATCATCTGAGTACTAGTAGAATTATTTTGTAGCAGATGAGAGTATTTATAATAATTGATTGTGTGCCAGTCTGTGTATACATAGCATATGAGGAAGCCATTGAAAGTATAATATTTATTTTCCTTGTCTAATGTGCCATAGTGTTTCAGCAATTGCAATGCAGGAAAAAAAAAAAAGAGTTATGTTTTATGGGGCACAGGGGACTGTTCCCCAGAGACTCACACAGACTAACATGTGGTAACTGCCAGGGAAGCATTTGAATAGTAGTGAGATTTTCTTTAATATCTGCACAGTTGTAATACAAATTAGGTAAAAATAACAAAATGTATCTTGTTTTTTTCTGGTATGTATTTTTCCTAAAAGTCACTTCCCTCTAATAGATGTTTATTATGCATAACTATGTATCTGTATATTTATTACATCAGTATCTTTGGCTTTACAAGTGTTCACATTAGCTGGTTAGGGAACACAGCATGCGATTTTTGTCCTTTGTTAAAAATTTCCAGTGGTTGATGTTGTTTTCAACAGATAAATTAGAAAAATCTCAGAAAATTGCTTACTGCAATTGAAATGGGAATGGCCGGATCCATTCTGAAACTGCCTTTTGGTGTTTACCTCAAAGCGTGATTCTGTGTGTTCACTTGATTTACATTGAGCAACATCTAAGTGCAAACAGTAATCATACCCCAAAGTAAATGGGACTGTATGCAATTGCTTCCTCCGTTTCTTCAATTGCAGTTGCAATCCCATAGATTCCAATCTTGACAGGTAGCATAATTAGAAAATTCTCTTTGTCTTATTAAATGTGACTCTTCTCAATAGAATTCACTTCATTGCCAGCAAAGAACAGAAAATATACTTCAAACCTAAAATGGGAAATCAAGGGGGACTGTTTTATTTTTATCTGTCTTTGTGCAAGCGACATTATTATCAAAGGATATTGTAATGCTGAAAATGTACTTTGGGGATTTAAATCACGCATTAGCCTGGAAAGCAGAAAGGGCTGTAGGGCCTGTGCAATATATTTTCTCATTAATCTGATTGAAAGATTATCCTTCCTATAGCTATGAAAAGTCTAATACTCATATATCCATCTTCTCTGCTAGTAAAATTCAGCTTTGTGCAAAGTCATTGTCTCTTGTGTCGGGGTCCGACACCTCGCTCGGCATAAGCCCATCTGTATTAAAATAAATTCAGAGCAGGCCGCCATTTCATGCACACATTTTGATTATTTCATAAGCCGCTGTGGAAAATGGAAGTATCAACAAGTCATGCAGCTTCCTGGTAATGTAATGCTGTCATTACCTCAGTGGTCATGTGAAAAAGTTTAGCTGTATGTACTGTCTGTGACGATTGTTCAGTGAATGGGAACTGCCTGGGCATGAGATGCAGATCTGAATGAGCCATTATTGCAATCACAACTCCATCTCCAAATGATCTTATAGGGACATATACGCTTCCTCTGCAGCCTGACATTCGTGATGCATAACTAGCTGGTCATTTGCTCTCCCGCCTCTTTGCCATGTCTTCCCCACCCCAGATCAGAATAGAAGAAGGTATCATGTATGATCAGTGGCTGCATACAGTTGTAACTGAAGACACTCCTGATGATGTCGTGTAATCAAAAAGGTACATTATCGGATGAAAATTAAAGAAGCAAAGCAGATGTATAGTTGCTTTGCTGAGGTCAATGCTTCTGCAAAAGATAAGCACATCTACATGAACAAGCCCAACCTACAAAAAAACAAACAAACAAAAATAACTACAAAAAACCCGAACCACCTATATGCTTTTCCATATAAGAGACTCACTGAAAATTTTGTATAGCCTTAGTCATCCCTCAAAGCACTTTACGATTTTAAGTTTTAATGAAATGACAGGAAATGTCTTAAACGGAATGATTTCTATTCAGAGCACTTTGAGTGCTGATACCATGCACAGTATAGATGGCTCCAGCCATAACTGTCACACAGATAATATTCTTTTATGCCCCGAGACACTAAGATGGTGCTGTAGATAACCAAAAGAAATAAGCTGCCACCATTGCTAATCTGAAGCTTTGAAACACTATAGCTTTTGCATGGTTAAGAGGAGGTAAAAGCACCTACCAGTGTAATAGAGAAGGCAATTGTAGAGTGCACAGGACCTGGAAGAATTAACGCTTTCATATTTATGTGTAATCCATATACGCACCATGGATCAAATCGTCCATATCCCATTTTTTGTGTTTATGGATGACAGTTGGAAATGCAAAGTGAGCTAGGGCCTTTCCATCCCCCCAGGACATCTTGGCTAATGTAGAGAAATGAAAATCTAAGGAGCGTTTGGCCTCAGTGTTCCCTTCAGAGCTTAACTTTAGAGATCTTAAGTGTGTTCTTATGGCTGGATTTGTAATGTATGGAGCCGATTAGAGTATTACGATATTCAGATGCCCGCATTCAGGGCAGCATTAGAAAATGCTGTCTGTATTTTCCTCACCCAGCAAATATTGCCGGAGGGCTTTTTACATGGATAAAATTGAATTTTACGTTCCCATTGCATAATGTAACTTATCAACTACTTTCTGTATGTGTGAGCCTGGGGTTTGCTGAACACAAATCATAACCAAAGTTTGATGAACATCCTCTATAAAGCTGGAATACTAGATCCATAAAAAGAACATAATTAGTTTTATGTCTGGAACTGCATTTTGGGGTGAAATACATCATTTCATATCACAATGGAATGCATCTTTACTGGCAAGAAAAATAGTATCTCTTGCTACTTGTTCACAAGAACTATATATATATATGTGTGTGTGTATATATATATATATATTTATATACACACATGTATATACATATGTATACATGTATATACATATATACTATATATATGACATCAAAATAAATTTTGAAATACCATTTATTCTTAATTAATTTAAATGGCTGTTCTTCCTATTTAGTTTGGAAATCTCACATCAGAAATCCTTCATTTGAGAATACAGGCTGTCATTCAAGACTCAGAGAAACAGAAAAATAAATAAATAAATAAATAATGATAAACCAAATATCGTGAGAATCGGACCCTACAATAAAACCATTTTCTCATTATTTGCTCAAAGCATGTGATAGCTCTCCAGGGAAAAGAAAAATTCTCCTGGAAAATATAGAGCAAGGTCCACAATTTTTTTAATCGAACACAAGGACTATCAATACTAATCCACTAATTTGTGCCCCAAAATGCAATCATATTGTTGCAACAAAAACACAGTGCATTCAGGAAGCTATTAAATGCGCAGCAGTATTTGAAATCGAACCACAGTGACTTGTTGTTATGGTATGCTGACATTATTGGTTCTTGTATATAGTTACATAATGATCTCTGAAGCCAGCTTTAAAAACTGTTCCATAAAACCAGTTAACAGATGTCAAAATCTGACTACAGAGTCAATTTCCTGAGACACTTACCTGAAAGCTACATTTAACAACCTCTTTTCCATGTAAAAACTGAAAACCCAAAACCAAAATGCAATCAAATGTCCCCTCTCCAAAGGGGTCTGTGGCATGGTAGACTCATTCACCTTTTATTTCCAATTAATTATGGATGTCATCATCCAGTGGTCATTGACCTAAAACACGTGTACCACTGAAATTATGTTGATGTCAGGAAAACAAAAAAGGAAACATTATTTATTATGATCTTTTCTATTTGCATTACTGATATAGCATACATTTTTTATTCTGTGTAAAAATTCCCACCTTGCTATAGAAAGTCTGCATTATTTCAAAGAAACAAAAGACAATATAATCAGAGATCACTTTTTCCAGAACATTATCATCCTTTTATGGTCCTATCTTGAATGTAACAGGATCTGCGATGAATGTCACCTCATAATATAAAAGATTACAGCACTGGTGGTATTATCGCACATAGTAGCATTGTGGCCAAATATTTCGGATTATTATTTTCTAACTCAGACAGTTTTGCCTTAAATTAGACAGTGACAAAGTGACCTTAAAAATGATCCTAAAAGCAATTAAACACCCTCTTCTCCTTTCGAGGGTTTACATACAACAACTCAAAAATGAGCGTGCACCAAAACAAGAGTCATTTTCCATGCTTTTGCATATTTCTCCAATAAAGACGATGACATCTAGAAAATGGAATCGCTACAGCCGAAGCGCGTTTTGTTCTGTGGGAGCCCTTGTTTTTGTAATTGTGAATGAAGCTGTTTCATCTGGTTTATATGCAGCCATTCCTACTCTTGCAGCTCAGGGCAATACAAATGATTAGTTGCCTGATTCCAGATTCATATAGGCTCAACTCCGAGAACCAGACTCCGGCATTGAAATGACTAAACTGATGTGAGACCATAAACCATTCCAGACCATTTATACAAATGAAACCGGCCAGGCATTTTATCATATCTCCTTACAGGGAATGGCCCTGTATCACCTCCATGCAATTTATTTTTTTACTCTTACAAAAGATTGAGGTGTGCTTTATATTAATTTTATTTATTTATTTTTTAAATTTGGCCTAAATACCCCCAGAAAACACTATTTTCAGATCATACTCTCAAGTGGTCAAAACTTCATGTTTCACTCAGTTGAACTTCAGTGAAGAGGTGTCTGTAAGATATGTTTCCCTCAAAGGAAACCATGTTTCCCTATTAGTTAAGTTTTTGAGGCGTTTCCCTGTAATACAAAAGTGTGGATTTCAGCTGAGCTCAAAAGATAGAATTTGCATATAAAAATCAATCATTCTATTTTGGGCCAAGCATCAGTATCTCCTGCTTAAGCTTTCATATTTGTAATTTCATATTCTGAAAGAGTTTGAAATGTCAGTGAATACTCTCCAAATCCTCATTTCTACCTTTTGCCGGAGGTCTGGAATGTCAGTTTGAAAAATTGCAGGAACTGTATGAAGTTTTGCAAAAAATTTCAACACATAATTTAAACAGCCTACTAAATTAGCACAATTGAAATTTAGACTCTAATACCATGGTTTGTGGGCTTGAGCTTCTGCCTCCCTGAAGTTAATGGAATAGTAACTGAGCGATAATATATGTGAAAGGGATTAGAAAGGAATAACACTGAATTTTGTAAGCCACCCAGGCAGCTCAGTCCCATTACTTATAATAATGAACACTCCGTACAACATGAATAACAATGAACCACAAAAAAACAATAACAACCAGGGCTGGCTGAGTGGCGCGTTGGTTAAGAGTTGGCTTGGGACGCCAGCTCTGAGCAGCAGGGTCCCGGTTCGGATCCCACATGGGGGCCAGTGATGCTGCGCCCTCTACAGCTAAGATGATGAACAACAGCTCGACCTGGAGCTGGGATGCCATGAGTCGCCAGCAATGGCGTGGGCTGCAGCCCCTGATGCAGTGGGTTGCCATAAGCTATCGTGAGCAGCCAGCAGCCGGCGTGAGCTGCCATGAGCCACAGTGAGCGGCCGTCCGCTGGCCGGCGAGTGACTGCCTCACCCGGGAAGAGCACAATGATGATACCAACATGGGCCAGTGAAGCAACGTCCTCCACAACTAGACTGAAGAACAAAAAGACAGCAACTTGTCTGTTCCATTTCCTGGATTCCCCAATGCTGTTCCCTCCTCCAATTCCCCAATAAAATCTTCAAAAACAAAAAACCAAAAAAACCCACAATAACAACCAACTTGAGAGAACTACTTTAATGAAGATTTCTAAAAAAAATTATTTTATATAACTTTATATTTTATATAAACAGTTCCATCTTTCTTTTTAATTTTTAGGACTTAATTTTTTTTAGAGCCACTTTGGATCCACAGCAAAATTAAGCAAAAGGTAGAGAGAATTCCCACATATCCCCTGCCTCCACACAGGCAGAGCATCCCCCATTATCAGCATCCCTCACCAGAGTGGGACTTTCGTTATAACTGATGGACCTACACAGACACGTGATAGTCACGAAGTCCTGAGTTTACATCAGGCTTCACTCCTGGTTTTGGACATTCTATGGCTTTGGACAAATGTATAGAGCCATGTATCCATCATCATATGAGACAGAGTATTTTTATAACCCTGACAATCCTGTGATCAACAGTTCCATTTTTTGTACCTAAATTTCCCAGATAATAGTTCTAATCATTTCACTTTGACAGTGTGATCCTCACTGTCGAAGTGAAATGATTATTAGAAATGATTATTAGAATGATCAGGCCAAACAATATTATGTGACATCCACATTTCAAGTTTGTGAAAACAAAAAAAAATTTCGGGACTTACAGAAATTCAACCAACATCTTCCTTTTGCCAAGACCAGATTTTAATTGATATCCTTATATTCATCCCTCTTCTTCACCTTATCATGTAATAGGGCCCAATTTAGGTTTCAGTTCCGTATTTCTAATGCTGCCTCTTATTTCCATACTGCTCTCATGGCATCATGTCTTGCACTGGTATTCTCGTTCGTATCCCTTGGAAATAACTGTTGTGACATGCATGTTACGAAGGATGGGGTCGATAGCCTGACCTTGAGTAGTTCAAAATCTGGTAGAAGAGAGGTACTTGTAGACAAACATATTTGCCTCATAAATAAAGAATGATAAGGCACAAGGGACAGCCAGGCCAAGGAAGCGACTTTGTCTACGTGATGGCGGTAGCTTGGAATGGAAGATAATTGGTAAGAAGAGTACTTAGAGGGGAAAATATGTGAGTAGAGTTTGGAAATACAAGTCTCAGCTTCCCGAGCAAACAGTGGTGATAAGGGAATCCATGTAGAACAAACAGCTTATGCGATGTCATGAAGAATATATAGGCAGCTGATATTAGGGGAGCATAAGGAATAGGGGGGAATATGTTAAACAAAACTGGAACATGAACAAAGATCAGGCCATGAAGTGATCTTATGCCAATACTGAGGGCCTTTATTTTTATTATTTAGGCTACTTGGGATAGGAGTTTGTCCAGGAAGGTTTTCAGTATGAAAAATGGATGATAGACTTGAGAATATTTGTGCTAGTTGGAAATCACCACATTTGGGGTATCGATGTACCTGTCTCTGCCGTAACTCCCCGCTCTCCCCAACCCCCCATCCACATAGTAGACAGTAAGTTCATTGAATGTAAACTTCCCTCTCCATATCATGCAAACCACAGCGTGGTACATAGTAGGGCTCAATAAATGTTTAAATACATCTGTAAGAATTTTATTGAAAATTAGGATTTCACTGTGTAATATTATCCTTTGTTGTTTCTAGCTCTGGCGATATAACCCGAAATCAGTTGCATCTTTATTACTAGTTTAGATACCTACTAAACGTGTGAAAATTGCATGAGAGTAGAATTTGTATACATATTTAGGTCCCAGGATATATCTCGCATATAAATATTTAAGCACTTTATCTTTCATATAATGAATATTTAAAAGTTGATTTATAAAAGAGGCGACTAAATGTGATTAAGTACCCTGATTCTCAAAACACTGCAGCACAGGTAGTAGGGTTTCTGGGAGTTATTTGGGGGTCCTCACAGGGGGTTATGACGAGCAGACCAGGGATGCCTGAATCACCTCTTCTTCCAATAGAGTTCCTAATAGAGTAGTATGAAATTTAAAAATAATTAAAAACAAAAATAGCAAACTGAGAATGAAGGAATGGCTTTAGTAAGAGACACACAAGCTTCTGAGACTGTAAGCAAAGCTTGACCAAAAGCCAAAGTGATAGATGTGGCCTAGGCTTAAGCCTAAAACTGGAGCCTCAACCTTCTACCCAAAAATAAACCCTTGGATCCACACACTTCAGTACACTTCCAAAGAGAAGGAGCTGAGCAGATCCCAGGAGAGTCCCTGGGTCCATTTATACATCCGATTGCCAGGAACCAACAGAGAGAAAAGTTTCTTTTCAGCCTTATCTTAACTAGTCGAGTCCACCACTGCATTTGGAGTAGAAGAGACAAACTCCTAGGATCGAAGGTAGCAATATGTAAAATGGAGCCTCAGAGGTAATCTATAACTAGAGATATTTATGGCATATCAGTGCTTGACGATCTGGCCAAAATAAGTCAAAAGATCCTTGCTCTATAGAGTAGATATTATTGTTGTTGTTTTATGGATGAATAGGTGAAGTTTAGAGAAATTAAATGGCTTGCCAATAGGTGCAGAGGTAAGGAAGCTGGAATTATTCACCAGGTTTACCAGTTGCTAAATCTGTGCTCTGATGGAAACCCCACTTGCTGGATCCCCACTTGCTGCCGTGTGGCACATAATATCCCCTCAGCTGAACTCTGGCTGGACTGTCCAGAATCATCAGCAAATAAAATGGCTGCTGTTTTAACTGCTGCGTTTGGGGGCAGTCTGATATGCAGCAATAGGTAGCTGAAATCCATGAATTCTCTGAGAGTACTCCTATTTAATCTTGTATACTTGAATAAAGCATGCATGTCCTTACTGTTTAGGAGGCTAAAGGAAAGGGAGCCCCACTTAGCTTATTGTGGAAATGCATTCTAGACCCACAGTTGATCTGAAATCACTTGTAGAGTCCCAGAGAGCTTCAGAGATAGTTAAAGGCTAAATACACAAAGCATTGTGACGTGTTTTTTTTTTCAATGAATCAAAATCATATTACATACCTTTGCCAGAGAAGGAAGGCTTGGCAAACATTGAAGAATATTCTACTGGCTCAACTTTCAACAAATATATAAACTAACAATGCTGTATTGTTTGTTTAAAAAAAAATCAGTGTTTCCAAGTTAGAACCCTCCAAAACCAGAAGAAGAAAAAATCATATTTCTGAACAGTTTGGTTCTCAAAATGTAAACAAAGTTATGATAATTTGGTTTCTCTGCTCTCTGCCAATGGTCCTCCCTTCTTTGACCCAGGTACTTTGAAAACAATTATCTGAACTTAAGCATGTAGCTGCCGTACGAATTTGGCTCTTTCCAAAATACTTTTAAATAGATGACAATAGTAGCAAATACAAGTGCTGTGGTTTGTCTGGGTGATTATTATTGTCATCAGAAATGAACTTGGGAAATGCAGGATTTTAAGCCTAATTGTTGAGGAAGACTATACATCAGTACTTCCAAACCTGGAAGTGATTGAAATAAAGAAGATTTAAATGTCTTGTGTAATCAAACCTTTACGTGTTGGTCAATGGAAATCATATTTGTGATTGTGAATTATGCTGAAAGTTAACATTATTAAAAGGGAGTAAGAACCATGCTGATTAATAATTCATCAGCATTCTTTCGCCTTCCTTTAAAAGAAGCTATTATCGGCATTGTGAGAAAGCAGATAATAGACGATAGTGTGTTACTTTTTTCAGGAACTAGAAATGGTCCTATATTTTAAATCCTTGTTTTAATTATCTAGCCTGATATTTTGATAACCAATATTATAACATCGGGAGGTTCAGAAGATACTGTGGGAGAGATATTTTGACATATTTAGTCTACATTTCTTGATTTCATAGTGAGATTGTAATAAGGAATTCCCATTAGCTCTTGAGCTCAGCATTTAGATAATTGAATAATAAACCACAATCAATGAGGACCTTTAAAGATTGTCACTCTATGTTCAGACTGAACTTATAAAAAAAAACACAAAAAAAACACAACAACATAGCTTGCAAACATTTTTGGCTCAACCCCATTTGGTATTCAGAATGTAAATGAGATTCGTTATCAGGCAGGAAACCTGAAACTGATTTAACCTAGATATTAATCTTCATATTAAGGACATATTTACATTTCTTGCATAACACAGTAGGTTAGCACTAAAGAGGATCTGCATTTAATTTTTTACAAATGGCTTAGCCCAATTGATACACAGTGCATACTTCTCATTTAACTATTTTGTTTATTTCGTGGAGTCTTTTATTTTCCCACGGTTGTATTAAGGTTTGCTGGATAGAAAATATACTGCACATAGAAGCCAAACCACAGTAAAATGACTCTGCCTAACCCTAAGAGTTCCAGCCATTTCCTTTTATATTTCATAATAAGATATGACAACTCAATTTAAAGAAAATACACAATAGTTGCTGACTACAGTGAAAAGTTTATATTAAAATAATGTGTTACTGTGGGGAGGTGGATAATTGAGCATAGAGTAGGTAATTTCTGGCAGGGCTCCTGAAATAAGCAAAAGTAATATCTGTTAACAGAGGATAAATGCAGATAATGTTACTCTAGTCAGTAATTAGGATTTTACAGATCCCTGTGTAAATGCTGATGCAAGGGAAAATTAAGAGGAACGCTGCATTTAGTCATTAAAGCTGAGCCCATCCAGAGTTTCTCAGTAGGACCTGACCTTTGATTGGGCCCCTTCCGACTGATATGTGACCCACCCGTTTTCTTCTGCATTTTAATGAAGTCTGAGCACATTAGAGAAGTCCGAATAAAACCTAACGGAAACTGTTAATTTCAAGAAGTGACTGGGGGTTTGGGATTTGAAACCCTAAAGGTCTAGCAAGCCCTCCCCTGCTTTCAAACAGAACCTTTGGCTAACTTATGCCCCTCGGTCACATTATTTCACTCTAGGAAATAGACCTTTAACTCCTTGACACAGGCAGGGAAGCAAGGGGGGGTGACCAGGTATAAACTTTCTCAAGGAGATGGTCCTTAGAAAATTCCAGTTGACTACTCTCTTCTTTCCTTCAAGATAATTTATAAAATCAACATAGGCACGATGTTCTCAAGCCAGCTGTGTTCACCAAAAGAATAGTCGCTTGAATGACCACGTGTGCATTAAGACTAGGAGAGCAGATCTTTTTCCTGGAACACTACGAAGTGACAGTATCCATATACTGAGTACTGACTTGGCAACAAAAATCTAAGAGCCAAACTCATTCCCACAATGATAGGCCAAATTGCCCCTCCCTCCTTTCACTCTGTTGCTGGAAGTGATGGTGAGCTGGGAGCAGCGGGTCAGCCTTTATGCGTTACTGGCTTTGTCTGGGAATAATGAAAGGAATCTAGACATAATATGGATCACCATATTCTCTTGCAAAAGAGAAGCATTGGGGACTTGGGGTATCATCATGTATTGTACTTTCAGTAATTGCCCCCACAATGTTCCCTTGCTGCTTGGGCCAGCGAGGAGGCTTTTGCAAGCATAAGTAAGTCTGAGTTAATGCAGGGAGAGTATAGAGTTAAGGAAGCAATTAGTAAGGTATTTCAAAGTGTATTAGGGTGAAAGTCTCCATTATCATTTATCAATGTTCCTTTAGTTGGGACCTGGAGACAAGCCTCTAATCAAGCATTATTGTAAATGATAGACACTTGAATCTCTATAATCATAATCTTCTTCATAGGCTTGGAATCTGCTCAGTCCATTCCCACTAAATCCTTTTTATCCATTTGATCAAGTGTCCTGTCAACCCTTGCCCTGTTACCTTAGGTCATCTGGGATGAGTATTGACTGCTTTCTTCCATTACTAGTCTATACTTACCTCCGGTACTATCCTCAGATTTTTTTCTGTAAGTTTAATTACTACAGCTCTGCTTTTTTTACTTGAACAGAAAGACCTCCTCGACCCTCACATGAGTTAAATGTCTCTGTTATAGAGTTCCATAGGACCTTCTATCACACTCATTTGTTCTTTTATGTAATTATTGAACAAATAACTTACGTGGTGGTTATTCTGTTCTAGGCACAACAGTTAACAAAAGAGGCAAAAATTCCCAGCTTCATGGAGGTGACATACTATAATCACATGCTATGTAGTGCCTTCAAGTCTCCACTAAAACAAAAGCCCTATGGAACCTCGGATCACAACTGCCTTCTTCACTGTTTCCCCAGAACTTTGCAGAGTACTTGGAATATTGAAGAAGTGCAGTGAATGTTTATGGAATTGTTCAAAAAACAAATAAGCATTGCGATTTTCCAGAAGCGTAGGTGTTTTATTTGCTCGTGTGCAAAGTCCAGCTGTATAAAATGAACAGTAAAAAGGTATCTATAAAATGTGACCTCATGGGACTGTTAGACTGAAACACCCTATTGCAAGGGCGCTAGAAATATGACCCCATTGCTACTTCAAAATGAACTGCTTCCTACTAAAATATTTGGATTTGTTTTATGCCCTGTCTTTTCAACAGACACGAAGGCATTGTTTAAGCCTTTCCTAACACTCAGTTTAAGTATATGTGGTACCATAAAACACATTATTTATGCATATTTAAGTGACACCAAGGACCCCATCCTACAATTGTAGCAGCAAAATATGTGGCATTAGATCAAAGGACAAACTGGTTTTCACCTGTTGTAAACACATGCACATGCACGCACACACAATCTTGGCAAAATGTTTTGAATGAACATGGAGTCAAAACGTTTTTATTGTTAATGATGTTTAAAAATGTTGAGTCCTTTTGACTCTGGTAATCAGAACAGGGAGTTTCTAATGATGAGAATGTGAAACTTCGATGCCTGAGTGAAGACAAAATTTGCCTTCAGTTGTCTTGTTCGTTTCTTTGTTTCCAAGTTTTTTTATGGCCAACAGTAGATTGCAGAAAAAGTAGGCAAGTAGGGACGTGACCTATCACCCCTCCCCATGCAGCTCTAAATTGAAGGAGAAAGGATAGAAATTATGAATCCAGTTTGCAATTGAAATGACTCAGCAAAAGCTACAAGTGACTGAATTTGCTTGGAAATAATCAGATTAACTTTGATGACATCAGGTATATCAGACAGGAGAAAAAGGATAAGTAGTTATAGAAAAATAAACTCACATTTAATTACATTGTACTTTAACTGTGTGCAATCCCCTCTCCCTGAAATGGCTGTAAAGTGAATACGATGCTAAGAGTGAGGAAACTTTCCTGGAAAAATTAGTCGGCTCTTTTATAAAATCAGAGCAGTAGGCTAGATAATAGCTAATATTCCTTCCAGGTCAAATCAGGCACAAGTACTGTTTAGGAATGGGGAGAAGGGAGTGTAGTCATGGCTAAGACAATAGAGTTGCCAAATGCAAAGCAGCATTAAAATAAGTGGTTGTAAACAAGGAAGGAAATATAAGGGAGCAGAAGACAGCTGATGATGGAGGGAGAGAGAAGAAAGCTATCTGGTCAGATTATAGGGAAGACAGATCGTGACACCGAGACCAGTTAGATCCAAGCCATTCGATAAGCCCTCCAATATCCGCCAATCAAAATACTGGTTGGCAGACCAGTACCATCGGCACATCAGCATTTCCAGGTAGCTTACTAGAAATGCCCAGTCTCAGGGCCCATCCCGGATCCACTGAATTGGAATCTCAATTTTAACAAGACTCCTGAGTGATTCACATGCACATGCAAGTTCAGGAAGCACAGCTCTCATTGATCCACAGAAAAATGGGTGAGATGATTCTAATGTGAATGATGCTCCCTGGGGTTGTGCAGTGTGGTGACCTTGGGCACGTCATGTTTGTAGATAGAAAGATTCAGTAATGTGAAGTTACCAGTTTTCTCCAAATAAGTTGGTCAATTTTATAAAACGCCAGTTGAAATCCAAAAAAGGAAAAGAATGATGTGCTCATATGACCTGAAGTTCCATGGGGGTAGGTAATTTTGCCTATTTTATTTGTTGCTCAATCCATAGCCTCTTTACGGGCACCTGACATGTGCCAAGTGACGGGCGGATCTTTGTGGTTTGATGTAAAGCAAGGGCAGTGACACATTACGTTACATCGTTTTGCATCCCCGCTATCTCACTCTTTTTCCTCTCATCTCCCTGCTCTGGGATTGCAGCTTCCAAATAAAACATCGGCACTTAACCCTTGTTCCAGGCTCTGTTCTCTTGCAAACCAGAGCTAAGACGGACCTGTTTGTGGTCCGTGTATGCACAAAAGCAAAGGCAAGATATGTTTGTAGCTCTTCCTAATCTTTGATAGTTGTGTGACATTCTCCTAGGGAAACAAAAGAATACCGTCAAAATTTCTCACAGTGCCTCATACCTGGTAGCCACTCAGTCAGGGTTTATTGCGTGAATCAGACGATCACATCTGGAAAAACCAAAAGGGCATAATAAATCATTGACCCACTAGAAGAATCATTCAATTGATGGGCAAAATGGCCAGTACTAGCGGTATAAATAGAGAGGGCATGTCAAATGTATGAGTTACTGTGTAAAAAACAAATATACAGAAAACCCAGTTGTGGTATTTGGTAACAAACAGGACCATTTAAATTCTTCTAGAATTTCTTTGGCCTATAACTTTTACTGTTTGGTCTTCTTTCTCCTGCCCTCAACTGAAGACAGTGTAAATTCCAACCTTAACCTTGAACTTGTCTTCTTCTGCCTCTTTCCATCCTTTCTACATTCTTTTGGCGACGTTAACCCCTCACATCACATTGTGTTGAATAATGTGTATCCAAATAATTCTCACCATTCTATGTGTGGCTATGACCTCTCCTAAATGTCTTCTGTATATTTTCTTAAACTTTTAAAATATTTCGCCTAGAATGTGCCATTGACTCTTTTCATCTTGTGCACCAACAATTGACGTACCGCTAGATAGGTGTTTTTTTTTACCTCCTTTATGACAAAGGTAATGTCTCTCTAAATATCCTTGTGATTCTTGAGCAATGGTAGTTACCAGATATTGACTGAACCTAGCAGGTGTTTATTTCTGCCGGTTCCACCTGGGAACCCTGACTGCCCATCCCAGGACACCTTTCCTCAGCTCCTGAATCCCTTCCTGGGTCACCTGGACAACAGCCAATAGATCCTGGTCTTTTAGTTCCTGATTGCATGTCAGCTATCTTAACCAAAGCCCCTTGGATCCTTTTACAAAGTTAATTTCACTCACTTCATTCTCTACAATGATACCCATTTCACCTGAATTCACAGCTTAAAGAGCAAAGCTTTTATTTACTGAAATTACCACTAAAAACATATCAAGCAGACAAAGAGAGAGGATGCAAAAAGACAGAAATGTTCCCCACATGCCTGAAAACTTTGAAAAATGAAAATGGGATGAAGTGTAGGGGAAGGGTGTAGGTGCCAGTACGCTGATAGGAGATCGGAAACCTGGAAGAAAAGACACGGATTCGTTTGCTTCCAAAAGCTGAAAGCCTAGATCCGTCTTCACCACTTCCATTTGTCTTTCCAGGAATCATTGCAATAAATGTCCATCCATCTCCTTTCCATAACAGACTCCAATTAGTCACCCATCCTTCTTTTGGCTTGCTTCCCAAAAGTTAACATTTCCTGACTCTGATAGAAATTCGAGTGAAGAAAAATTTAGCCCAAGATATTCTTAGTCCATTTTTAAAGAAAATATACAGCTGAAAATATCGAGAAAAACCACCACCACCACAATGGTTACTCAGAGTTTAGGCCCTGGGGCTGTCTGAATTCTATAATTGGTTCAGTAAACTTGGACGATTAATTTCCTTGTGACTCAGTTTGCCCATAAGGATAATAAGAGCACCTACCTGTTTTTTTGTTTGTTTGTTTTGTTTTTGTTTTGTTTTTAAGAGCAAATGAGATTAGATACTTGAAATGTTTAAAATACAGCTGAAATAACTGCTCAATAAATATGAGTGATCGGTTAAATCCTTATTCTGTATGAGGACTACTGTATTTTGCTGTGTATAATGCAGACTTTTTTTGCCCAAATTTGTGAGGGAAAAATATGGATGCGCATTATACATGGGTAGTGCTAATTCTGTATCTATATGCGAGTAAATGTTTTTAATTCTTTTATTTATACTCATGAGTTAAAAGTGTAACTCTAGAAATCAATAATGATATCCATATGCAAAAGAATACTCTGGAATACGATACTCGGTTTTGTTGAACTTAACGACGAACTTGCAACTTTGAAGAGTTCTTGGCCTTCTCTGATGCATAAATACCATGAATTTGTAACCAGTACATAAAATTTCTTGTACCATAATATGTTAAAAATCAAATGCTAAAACTCCTTTATAATACAAAAAACATCAAGAACCTAAATGTAAACAAATTTAAATTTGAATTAAAAAATTAAAAGATTTTTTTTTCCCAAAAAAAAATTTGGGCCAAAAATGTGGGTGGGCCTTATACACAGCAAAATACAGTACTCTGTGCCAGCTGGAGAGCCTTAACTTTTGTGTTTTGGTGTCATCCATGTTGTATAGCTGTAGGAAGACCCACAGTCTTCATTGGGGCTGACATGTTCTGTCATTGAACTGACACGTTCAGATACCAATGATTAAAGATGATGCTGAAGTTTTCCATGTGGATCACCCCTCTAGGTGACTTAGAGGGGAGAGTGGGTTACAGTGGTTTGGACTGTGTTGCTAGCAGGACATTCCATTTGGTAAATTTTTAATCATTGTGAAACAGGTCAACAAATGAGCATAAATGACCATGTCGTTCAATAACGGTATTAAATGCTTACGATTTCCTAAGCGTTGACCATCCAACTAGGCATTATGTTAGATGCTAGGGAGGCAAAGACAAGTGACATCAAATTCCCGCCTTCACGGAGCTTACGGTCTCCTTGTGACCCAAGTCAGGTACAAGGGATCAGGTGAGTTGGAGGAATGGATGGTGGGCCACAGAACAGACCGTTAAAGGCGAAGTTTCAATGTGGGGATATTTCCTACAATGCCTCATTATCCAGTGCGTGGGCAACCTTCTGTTCATTTTTAAATGGCATTTATACATGTCTAATAAATGCGACATGTTATAATGACCAAAGCTGTAAAAGTGTCAGCTTTCATGTGTACATTATTAAAAAAAAAAAAAAAGGCAGAAAGCCGTAGGCCTTTCCCAGGGATCATGAGTGCCCATCCGTAATTTCCCAGAGAAACTGACAGCCCTGAGTTACTAAACAAGCCAGGCGGCGTTTAAACACTTCTCCCGATACCTTCTTTCCTCTGAGGACTTCAGTTGGTCAGTGTGTCAGCCAGGCCCTGCCACTGCTTCCAATAGTTTCCCTTCTTTATTGAGAGGTCACCCAGCGAGGCCTGGGCGGGCTAAGGCAGAGTTCACCTTTGCTCTCTCCCGTGGCTCTGTCACGTACCTGTGCCAGTGAGATCCCCAGTTGGAGCGATCCCCGAGGCCAAGAAGTTCCATTAAGCTGCAGCAGGAATTGGTCAGCTGTTTGCTCCTGGGAAAACCCCACTGCTGTGACTAATAAGCATTTCCAAAGAAATAAACGAGCATGTCATTCATCCTATGATTACAGGATGAGTGGCCAGGCAGAGGCTGGCCAGCAGGCCCCTCCTGTAACCCCAGTTACAGAGGTCTTCCCCTAAATAGTGCCGATTGTCCCATGATGGGACTAAAGCCTTTTCCAACCACTAGGATGATGAGTCTGGTGGAGGATCACAGCATACAGTGGGCCGAAGGGAAGGTTTGTTACATGAGGGGAAAGGAAAAGGTGGTATATATGTCTCTCAAGTCGACAGCAAAATTAGTCGTCGTGAACATATTCTAATTATATAAGATAATTGTAATTAAAATATTCAAGGACAACACACGTAATGACCATTGTTCCCAAATATTAACTACATATAAGAGGACACATTGTACCAGGTTCTCTGTAAAGTGGATACACTATCATTATTTACCACCACCACCCAAACTTGACCTCACTGCTATTATTTCAGAAGAAAACAGAACATAAGAATGTATAAAAACAGTGTTATTACTTTAGCCTCATCTGTTGTACATCTTTGACGTTCTATAGCCCATGTCTTCTTTAAAGTCTCGAATACCTGTGACACTATCTGTGGAGCCTTCCCTGGAAATGATTCATTCTTCTTTCCCCCTCCTTGGCCTGTTTTCCATATATCTATAATGGTGTAGAATCACATTCACCTTGAACTCTAGATATTTCTGCACTTACCTGTCTCTAATGAATGAAAATGAAATCTCTTTAACATTAGATCTATGTTTAATTCACCCCAGTATACATGCCTTCTTTATGTTAGGTGTTGAGTAAATATACTTCAACAAATAAAGAAAAATGGGAAGTTCAAGGATGGACAGTGTATCATTTTCACTGTGTTTGTGAATTGCATTTTAAAATGAGTCCTTCTTTTTCTGCTTTACTATTTTTCGTATCTAAGATTTTCTCCCAGTTTTTTCTATTTATGTTCCATTATGCTGAGCAAGAAAGAAAAAGAAAAAAAGACACAAATAAAAAAAAGACACAAATGAATGCCCACTCTTTGATTTTATTTACATGAACTTTAAAACCAGTCAACATTTTAACAAAAACTGAAGCAACAGTTGCCTGTAGGGGACTGGAATGACTGGAAGAGGGTCTGAAGGACCTTCCAGGCATAAAGAAAATGTCCTGTGTCTTAACAAAGGTCTTTCTTTGTGTGTCTACATTTGTGAAAGTTCATTGAATTGCATCCTTAACGTGTGAGCACTTACCTGTGAATTTATTTCAAACGAAACCACAAAAGGCAAACAGACAAAACGCAAACAAAACTTGAACCCCCAAAGCAATCTAATCACAGTCCTACCATTGACACCTAACATTTCCGCCTAAAGGTTCCATCTGTAATCATGTAGTGTCAGTTGGCTTTTCATTTAAAGCCTTTACTCTTCAGCTAATTTCTGGGATTCAGTGTTGACAAAGGGAGGTAGTTTTCTTACCAAGTTAACTAACGCAACCAGGCCCAACTCTCAAAAAGTATTTTCCTAGTGATTTTTTTCCAGTAATTGGTTTAACAGAGAATAGCTTCATTTTGGCACTTGTTGATCCAGATTTTACGCAGCTCCGCAGCACAGCACACTCCCCACACGCCCAAATCACAGCTTCACTGATCTGCGGGAAATGATTATGTAGCTTTGCCCATTTGAACGCTGAAAAATGTCAGCCAAAAACAATTATTTGATTTTTTGGCCTACATGCTGTTGAACAGTTCATTACGGCAGTAATTTGAGCAGCAATTTCCATTCTTTTTGGAACCCATTCAAAATTCAATAATCTGGTAATGTCAGCTGAAAAAAGGACGCGTCTATCCTTAATTTCTACGACATGTATATACACAGTATATTTAAAAGCTAAATCAATGTTTTGATCTGGAAAATAAAACATTAAGATGACTAATTTATACCACTTGAAATACAATTTATTCTGTCAACATACTTAAATTGATAAAACATTGTAATCATATTTACATATTTCTTTCTTCCCGAAATGAGTTGACTGTAGCATTTTCATATTAGGTAAGAAAACAATGTTTTGAGGTTTTATTGTTCAATGAAAACACCAATAAAAAACAAACAAGTGGAGTGTTGCCTGAATGGCATTAGTGTGTATATATACATACATACACACACGTACATTTTATTTATATCTATCTATCTAGATAGATAGATAGATAGATAGATAGATAGATATTCACTCTTTCTGTAGCAATCATGAAAAATAAACCAAGGTTATAATAAGACCAAGGATCCAAGTGGTCTTGCTTTCGTAAGATAACAATGCTTTTAAGAGCATATTCTTTCCTTCTCGCACAGTAGCAATAACTACCTCTGGATATTTTAAAGTGTACATTATATGTTTACGTCTTAGAGCATTTCTCATTTTCCAAGTAAAGTAGTCAGGTTGGGCTTGACCCTGCAGCCTTTATTTTAAAAATGTTCCCCAGAAGCTCTGAGTGACTTCAGTAAGAGCTATACAATCCACCCCTACAAGGAATGTTCCCATCTCATTGCTGAGCTCGGGGAGAGGGTAGTTACAAGCCAAATGCGATGTGTGTGACTCAGCAAGCTGAAGGTACATCTTCCCCCACCTCCAGAGTTGCGTTTATTTTAAGAGTGGCTTTGACCCATGAATCTCACTTTTACTTATGCATAACAGAAGCAGGCACATTCTGAATACCTAGTAAGTGACTAAGCTGTAACACATGGAAAGTTCAATTCAGTCCAAAGCATTTTGCATTTCCTTCCCATGCCAGGAAGTTTTCCAGGTGCCTTGAATACAGTGGGGGATAAGACAAAGTCCCTGTCCTCAAGGGACCTTTATTCTAGTAGGAGAGATGGGCCAAAAAAAAAAAATTTGAATACTATCAATTCAGGGAGTGAAGTCGTTTTTCATAGGGTAGCATTTGTGGAGCGACATGAAATGTAGAAGAAAGCAAAGGAAGATGGGAAGGCAGAGAGCATTTCAGGAAGAGATGAATGTGCATATGTGTTGAGATGAAACTCAGTGGGTGTATTGAGAAGTGGTAGAAAGTCAGAGCGCCTGGAGTGGAATGAACAAGGAGCCAGGAAGGAGAAGTGATCAGCGCGGGACACATGGCTAGATCACGGATGGCTTTATAGGCTGTGGTAGAGAATATGGACTGAATTTTCAATAAGATGAGAGGTGATGGAAGGATGTTACACAGGGGTTGAATTGCCTTGGTCATTTTGGTTGCTGTGTAAGGAAACGACCCTAAGGGACAAGAAAGAAAGGAGAAATGTTCATTAATTAAAAGTGCTTCTAGCTGTTTTAAGCATGAAGAAATTTGATGCTGGAGGTTAGGAGCTTACAGATTCCTTGGAGTGATAACAGGAGTGAGCTATACCCAGGCTTCTGCGATGCAGGAATCAGAAAGCTAGAATCAAGATGTTGTTATTTGTCATCACCTTTAGGCACCCAGGGAGGTGGAGAATGGATCCTAGAATGCTGCCACAGAAACATTTCAATTTCTATAACTTTGCTAGTGAGCAAGGAAAAATAAAGCCAAATATTGAGAAAGATAGCCTCTGACTTACTTCTGTCTTTCAGATTTTGAGCAAGCATATGTAATTGCAAAACAAATTCACATTTTAAGAAGCTTAGCTTTGGGTGGCCAAGTGGCGTGTTGGTTAAGAGTTGGCTTGGGACGCCACCTCTGCGCAGCAGGGCCCCCGGTTCACATCCCACATGAGGGCCAGTGACGCTTTGCCTCTACAGCTAAGATGGTGAACAACAGCTTGACCTGGAGCTGGGCTGCCGTGAGTCGCCAGCGATGACATAGGCTGCAGTGGGCTGCCATAAGCTACCACGAGTGGCTGGCAGCCAGTGTGAGCGGCCGGCAGCCAGGGTGAGCTGTCAAGAGCCACTGTGAGCGGCCGTCCAGAAGCCGGCAACTGATCTGCCTCTCCCGGGAAGAGCGCAATGATAATACCAACATGGGCCAGTGAAGCGACGTCCTCCACAACTAGACTGAAGAACAAAAGGACAGCAACTTGTTTGTTCCCCTTCCCCCAATTTCCCAGCACTGTTCCCATCCCCCAATTCCCCAATAAAAAATAATTAAAAAAAAAAAGAAGCTTAGTTTCAAAGGAGACTGGGAAATGTAGTTGTTAGTTTCCTGTTCTTCCAGGACAGAAAAGTACTCTAGAATAAAAGGAGGGTGATGATGAAGCAAGCCTGTGAACATTACATTAGTCTAGGAGAGAAAATGGTGGTTTGGACCAAATTGGGGCAGTGGACATGGTGAGAAGTAGTCAGAATCTAGATTACATAGTTGGATTAATAGCTAGCATATTTGTTATTGTTTTGTGTTTGTATCTGTTCCTATTTTGGTCTTCCTTTTTTTTTTTCTTTTTGTGGTTTTGAGCATTATATGTCTCCATTTCCTCTCTTAGCATATCAGAAATATTTTTCTTTTTTACTTGTTTTTAGTGGTTGCGCTAGAATTTGCAGTATGTAATTACAGGTAGTTTAACTCCATTTTTAAATAACGCTATACCACCCCACAAGTAGTGTGAGTACCCTATAATGACAAAGTAATTATAATGCTTCTCCAGTCTCTATATCATTGCTATCACTCGTTTTACTTATATATACACTTATATATATATATATATTATATATAATATGTATTTGTATATATGTGTATATATGATACACACATCCTCAGAAACATTGTTGCTATTATTATTTTAAACAAATTGTTATTTGGTAGATCAATTAAGAATAATAATAAAAGTAATTATTTTATCTTCACTTATTGCTTTTTTGATGTTCTTTCTTCCTCTATGTAGATCTCAGTTTCTGACCTGTATCATTTTACTTCTCTCTAAAGAAATTCTTTTATCATTTCTTGCAAGTAGGTCTACTGGCAATAAATTCTCTCAATTTTGGGTCTTCTGAGAAAGTTTGTATTTTTCTTTTACTTTTTAAGGATAACTTTGGAGAGTATGGAATTCTGGGTTGGTGGTTTTTTCTTTTCATCACTGTAGATGGTTCACTCTACTTTTTTTCTCCTTGGTTTCTGAGAAGTAGTATGTGATTTTTATCTTTGTTCTTTGATAGGTAAGGTGTTTTTCCCCTCTGACTTTTTCAGGATTTTCTTTTCTTCATCCTTGATTTTTTTTTTTTTTATAGTTTGAAAATGACATGCCTAGGTATATTTTGGGGGCATTTAACCTGCTTGGTATTCTCTTATTGTCTGTGTGGCTTAGTGTATCTGACATTAATTTGGGGAACTTCTCACTCATCATTGCTTTAAGTATTGCTTTTGTTCCTTTCTCTGTTTCCTCTTCTGGTGTTTTCAATACATGTATGTTTCACCTTTCGTAGTTGATCCACAGTTCTTGAATATTCTGTTCTGTTGTTTCTCAGTGTGTTCTCTTTTCTTTTCAGTTTTGGAGGTTCACGTTGAAATCTCCTCAAGCTCAGGGATTCCTTCCTCATCTGTGTCCAGTCTACCAAAAGCCCATCAAAGGCAATTTTTCTTGATAGCTGTGAAAAGGAACATGGTGGTGAGGTGTGGCAGGGAAGGGAAGCATTGTGTATCCTATGAGGAAATCTCCATCTTTGAATGAGCTTGTATATCTGGACAGTGAACTTCAGAAGTATTTCTTGTTTTTTCTTTTACCTCTCCCCTTAGGTTGGCGAGCATGGCTGGAATGGGCTGGAGTGAGGTATTCCCTTCTCTCACATGGGAGGTTAGAGCTAACTGGGGTTGCATGTTTCCTTTCCCCAAAGTCAGTTAGGCTCTGATAATATACCAGCAGGCAAGGTTATGATGAACTAGTCTCTCCTGAGATCAGGCCTTGTTGAGAAGAAGAGCGTGCTCTGGCATGTTGCAAAACTGGCTCCTCCTCCCCCCCCCTTGCTGGAAATATGAAGAGATTTGTCTCCAGTAATTATTGTGAGATCCCGATTGAGCTCCTGGAGGTAAATCTCACAAAGTCGTGAGGAAATCTCTAAGACTGGGTCCCCGTGGAGTTTTGAACTCTCAGAGTTGTTCGCACTAAGCTTCCAGCATTTTGTCAGTTACAGTTCTGGTTTTCCTACCCCTGCTCTGCGTCCCTCAGTGGTTTCCACCCATGAGTCTCCAGTCCGGTAAGCTGTGGCTCTCTGTCTCCCCATTTCTCCAGTCTTGGGGCAGCAGTTTGTCTGCATTCTCACCTCTCTAGTAGATCCTGGAAGAGCTGATTTTTCAATCTGTTCAGCACTTTACTTGTTGTTAGTTTGAGTGGTGACGTTCAAGTTCCTTACATGGAAAACCAGAAACCACAACGCAAGTTGTGTTATGAATAATTTTTGAATAAAGAAACACAAGGTGAAGAAATTTTAAATTTTGCCCAAGGTTATACATAATAGCTACTAAATAATGGAGCAAGTGTTAGATATTAGGTCTTCTGACTTGGAAACTCAACACCATGAATCTCTCGTCCCTGTCTATTCCAGCTAGGTGAGTGGTCGTGGATATATGACCATTGAGGAGAGAGATGCTGGAATTCTATTGCCCTTATATAGTCCCTGTTTAAACTACACTTACCTGAATTTAGCATTTCAGCCATTGTCAGGTCATGGAAAAAATGGCTATCTGAAGAAACTTTGACAAGAGAGACTTTCGAAAAAGACAGTCACATGGTGAAAATCCAAGGAAAAAGGACTCAAGAGTTAGCATGTGGGAGGGTATTCTCAGTTCTGTAGCTCTCTTCAGGGGCAGTGTGATGCTCGAGTGGTTTTGCTTTTTCATACACTGGACAGCACCAGTGCTGGGGAGCTAGACTAAAGGAACCTCAAATATCTATCATAACACTGGGATTTTCATGATCTCAGGAAAATAACCTTAATATAGTAAGGTAATATAGTAGGATAATGAGGTGCTGCTTTAGAAAAGTGCTGGACACTCAGTGGGACTCTGACTTTGTGACGTCTTAAGAAGTAAAGCTGAGAGAAAATGTTGAAGGCAAAAGTTGAGTAGATAGCCTTTTTTCTGGCGACTCAGCATAGGAGTGTTTTCTCTATTTTCTTTGACAGTCATGTTTTTGATATTACCACTCAAAGCCCAGAGAACTGAGGCTGAACCAAAACACCGGCAGTAATGCTGCTATAGCGATAACATCTTGTGTGGATGACTGCACAGTCAAGTTTACCTGAACAGTACCCATCAGTGGTAGAGATAAAAATGGAACAATAGTTTTGTAACATAGTGTACTTGATAGAACTGCCTGCTATTTAAGGAACACGTTTTATGAAATCTATCATGTTCTAGTTATTTTGACATAAATATGTAAGATTGAAGTTTGATCCGTTTTGAACTTCTCTTCGCCTTTCATAAAATTTTATTTATAGTTTCCAATAATGTATCTGGTGGTATTTAGATTTCTAAAAATCTGTACTTTTCAAATAATTTAGATCTGTATTCATTCACTTATGTATTCAACAAGGGATTATAGAGCATCTATTGTGTTAGAGACTATACTAGGTGCTATGGATAAAATGATAGACAGATACAGCCCTATAAATTAAAGCCTACATTTTAGTTGCCATGTGATTGGAATTTTTTTAAGATGTAGAGTTTTTCTAAGTATAACTAGTATTTTTTTTTAATCTCAGTATTTCATGTATCACCAGACTGTGAAAAGAGAGATATGCCCCATTAGTGCTTAAATCATCATGATTCCTTGTGGGTGAAGTCTTGTTGATCATAAGAAATTCAGTCTTTCACAGAATTAAACAGTTGAAAATTTTTGTCATATCTTCTTCAGCTGCGCTCTTCAAACTCCATGACCAGACCTGGCCACTGACTCTCTAGGCCAGCGGTTCTCAACCTGTGGGTCGCGACCCCTTTGGGGATCGAACGACCCTTTCACAGGGGTCGCCTAAGACCATCGGAAAACAAAAAGATATTTCCATGACGATTCATAACAGTAGCAAAATTACAGTTATAAAGTAGCAACAAAAATAATTTTATGATTGGGGTCACCACAACATGAGGAACTGGATTAAGGGGTCGCGGCATTAGGAAGGTTGAGAACCGCTGCTCTAGGTAGTCAAGCTGGTATTGTCGAGGCCTATCTCCAAACAATTCAGTCGAAGAACAGTTCATCAGCTGGAATTCTGTTCCAGTTACTATAACAGTCATCAGTTTTCTAAAGACCAATCCGTATTAAGTTATGGAACTAATTTAGTAGGACTGTATCAGAAGGATAAAGATTCTTTGGCTGTTTTCTTGCAGTAAGTCAGAATGTTCCTTCTGTGCTATGCTTGGCTATTGCAAATGTGCATGTGTCTCCGTGAAGGATCCCATTGCAGACAACAGAACCTAGGTAGTTCAACAATGTGCTGATTGAAATATATTAAATAGTGTGCAGTTATTGGAAGGGTGAAATAAGTGGACATTAGGCTCAGCTTCCAGAAACTGCTCCCAGAACCACACTACAAATCTAGCGAGCAGACTCCTGCTATTGACAACCTCTCAACCACACTGCTTCTGTGCTGACCAACAAACTGCTTCCACTGTCCCCAGAAACTGTCTCGCCACCTCTTACACCAGCAAAATGCATGCCCTGTGTTCAGCAGCCTTCTTAATGTACCTAATTTATGAAGAAAAGGCTCGCCTGGGTTGGTCTGACTGAAAGATTGTTTCCCTCACTGTTATCGTGTAGATTTCTATTCTCCTTGGAAAGCAGGGTTCACTGTGTGAGGAATTATCAAAATGTGCACGGGGAGTTTGGACCATTTCAATCACAGATACTTACTGTGGTCTGTTCCTGTAAGTGGGCATAGGCAGTGAGGGGATAGAAAGACAAGAAGAATGAATGTGCTTCCCATAGCTAAGTCAACTGATTTTCAAAGTATTACCACTTCTTAAAGTCACTAAGTTCTTTCTGCCACATGCCGCCCAAGTGCCTGTGTTAGAATTGGGTCTTTTGTCCCTTGTCGTGCTGTTCATGGCGTCATCACTGACCTTCCATCCCTGACCTGATTATGGATTTGCCCCCACCAGGTCAAAGTCCTTACTTTTTATGTTTTTGTTCGTTTTTCATTTTGTTCTTCTTCACAGACCCCTTTTCACTCATTCAATAAATATTTGGTTAAGTCTTTAACAACAGTAGGCAAAATTCTAGCTGCTGGTGGTCACCATGGTCCAAATTTCTTTCTCTCAGGATAGCCTCAGATCCTGTTAAGTCCCATTAGGTCAGAGGATGTAAATGGATATTTCCAGAAAAGGTTTACATTTCTTTACTCCTTTCAGCCCCAACTCTTGTACAACCAAAGAGCACGATAGCTGTTGGAATGTAAGCTACATTAATATTAAGTGGCAGTGTGCCTACCATGTAACGTGTGTTCAGTAAATATTTATTGACGGCTGGCTTGTGACTGATTCCTGAGGTAATCACATGAAACCAGAAACAGCGTAAATCCTTACACTGTTATGAGTGGAACTAATCCTTCCTACGGGAAAACTGAGGCGGGACAGAAGAAGAATGATGTGCTGGTAGTGACATGCCATTATCAAAGTTGGAGTTGGTGGGTAAATCTCTGCCGCGAGCTGCCCGACTTTCTTCTTGGGACCCTAGGAAGACGCAGAGGTGACAATGGCAGCAACCTCTTTCCTGGGTGATTTCAGTGCTTTTTGGATATAGCTGCCAGGACTAAACGAATGAACGCAATAAATAAAAGTAATTAAGGTATTTGAAGAAGTGTCACCAAAAATATAGCCAATGATTTTAACAGTTTTTTGCACTCGTCCATTTCCTTTGGCTCTTCTTCAAAAGTAACCAAATTAATGGGAGCATTGTGGTGATCCTGCCAGTACAATTTTCTTCAGTCTGGTGATATAGAAGCTGGTAGCAAGGGAACTGTGTTTCATTGGTACGAATAGGATAGGAGAAACCTTTGTATGTATAGGTGGGGTTAAGGCAAAATTTTGAAAGCCCAATGGGGGTTTTATTACCTAAATTCTTTGTTTAATGTAAATATATCTATTTAGCCTCTTAAGAGCAGGCATGAGTGTGAAGCACAAATTGTTCTTCTGTGGTAGAAGGGAAATTCAATATAAGTTCTACTGTGCATGTGAGGTTTTCTACAGCCAACAGTTGGGCAGGAAGTTTAAAGTGAGCAGCTCTCATTCCAATGCCGCTACGTAGAATTCCTAGTGGAGGAAATAAGTGATAACAAAGCAACTAGGCCTAGAAATATTCAAATGCATTCAAAACGTCTCTTATTTAAAACCAGCTTTCCAAAGCTCTGGAATCTAAGAATAACATTGAAAGAGCAAATGCAATATTATTATAAGCTATATGAAAATATGAAATGTGTGTTACCCTGAAATATAGTCCTGTTCCAGGGAGTACTTCTGTGTGAGCAAAGACGCTGAGAGCTTTTTTCCCGAAGCATTTTAATAATTTCAATATTCGAGGAATATGGGTAGCTAATTCAAAACAGTATTATTATAAAGACCTTTTCAAGATAAATTCTGTATGATTTCTTAGAACGCAAAGGGCAAGGAACAATAACAGGAAATTCAGTGACACATATGAAGAAAAACAACAGCTTATATAAAGATCTAAAATATTTCATCCTTTGTTCAGCCTCTGATCTTCCGCAAAGTAATGAGGCCATTAGATCTAATTGTCATGAAGAGACAGAGAAGAAGCCAAGAGCTGTGATTTCAGTAAATCAGTAAATCTGGACAAGGGATTCAAGGGCGTTATCTGCCATCTTTTATCAAGTGTATGGATTCCAAAACCAATCTCTTTCACCTTTTCAAAAAAGCTCTGTATATCCATGTAATTCTCCCTCATCAAAGTGTGCACTCTTTTAGACAAAGGCTATTTTGTTCATCCTTTTGCATCCCCAACAGTACCTAGTGTCATGTCTAGTTCTTTTTTTTTTTTTAAAGATTTTATTAGGGAATTGGGGGAGAGAACAGTGTTGGGGAATTGGGGAAGGGGAACAGACAAGTTGCTGTTTTTGTTCTTCAGTCTAGTTGTGGAGGACGTTGCTTCACTGGCCCATGTTGGTGTTATCATTGCGCTCTTCCCGGGTGAGGCAGTTGCTCGCCCGCCATTGGACGGCCACTCATGCTGGCTGCCGACCACTCACGGTAGCTCACAGCAGCCCACTGCAACAGGGGCTGCAGCCTACGCTGTTGCCGGTGACTCACGGCAGCCCAGCTCCAAGTCGAGCTGTTGTTCACCATCTTACTGTAGCGGGCACAGCATCACTGGCCCATGTGGGATCCGAACCGAGGCCCTACTGCTCAGAGCTCGCACTCCCAAACCAACTCTTCGCCAGTGCGCCACTCGGCTGGCCCTCATGTCTAGCTCTGAATATGTCTTCAACGAATGTTGCAGGAATTGGATTGTATTCACTATTGTCAAATAAATGGCAAAAATCTAAAATACTAATGAAGACAAAGTCCAATCATTAATAAGTCTCAAGTGATCTTCAACTAAGTGAAAGAGAGTAATTCATAACTGAGGCTGAAATAAAAATTAAGTAGGAAATAATCATGGGTTATTATTAAAGTGATTGGAAAGTTAAGAACATAACTTTGGGAAACATTTACTCTCAAATTAGAAGCTAATGAGAATGGTTAGTGATAAAGTAAAGGATTAGGGAACAATTTAAACATGAGACATTTTGGGAGCAGTGCCAATTTAAAAAGATTATTAGATGCTGTTTTATAAAAAGAGAATAAGATGACCAAATTCTTAAGGAGAACAGTACAGTTGTATTTTAGTATTAAAGGATATTACCCATTAGAAAGATGAAAATATTGTAGTAAACAAATAGTAAGTATAATCAATATCACAGGAAGACAGCATATGATCTCTAAGGATGTTCAGATGAGAGAATAATTTTCAAACATGTTATAATTTAGGACTCCAACTTTTTTTCCCCACCGACATTTCTAAACACATCTTTAAAAGATTAGCTTGGAACCACTACAGTGAACTTGATAATTAAAGTGACTTATTATTTCTGAATCTCCTCTATTTACCTAAACTCTAGGAATATGCTGCTCACTCAGAATACTGAATTGTTTCTATATTTCCCTGAGTTGAGAAATTCAGGTTTATTTTCAACGTTTATTTGCAACATTTATATAGTATTTTCTATGTTCCAAGCTTTCCAAGTGCTGTACCAAGATTCACTCATGTAATCCTCATAACAACCTTATAATAGAGGTATAATTTTTATTATCTACCTTTATCAAAGAGGGAGCTGATGTGTGGAGAAGATAAGTAACTTGGCCACACATGGGTTCCTAAGCCACACTCCTTCTCACAGAGCTTTGCCTCCTCCCCATGGACTCAAATCGCTTAGCACCTTCTGTCACTCAGTCCAAAACAATGCATTGATTTAAATGTGACCTGTGCCCATAATGAAGCAAGTTCATGTTTTAACAAACATATTGGCCTTATACTTTAGAGTGAATTTTTATTTTTCCAAAAAGTACTCATTTGGAAGGTATAGATTTACTTCAATGAACTACCACATTATTTGGGAAACCTATCTCTTGCCCTTAGAAGAAGTTTACAATTCCTATAATGAAATCAATATTGTTATTTTAACTCACTCCCTCTCTATTTCTTAAACCGTAAGATATGTCCCAGTGAGTTTCCCCTCTTTGGATTCAAGGCACAACTTTGGTTTGAATACCCTTTATCAGTGCCTCAAATTTATTCGCTAATAATGAAAATTTTCCAGCATCAGAGAGATTCTTAACAACAACAACAAAAATTATCTACAACAATAACATACTACTAGATTTCTACTAGAATGGCCAAAATCCGTAACACTGACAGCACCATGTGCTGGTGAGGATGTAGCAACAAGGCCCTTCACTCACTGCTGGTGGGAATACAACATGGTGCAGCCATTTTGGAAGACATTTTGGTGGTTTCTTACGAAACTAACATATTCTTACCATACGATCCAGCAATCGCATTCCTTTGTATTTACCCAAAGGATCGGAATACTTATATCCACACAAAACCCTGCACATGGATGTTTATGGAAGCTTTATTTATAATTGCCAAAACTTGGAAGCCACCACCATGTCCTTCAGTAGGTGAGCGGATAAGCAAACTGGTCCATCCAGACAATGGAATAGTATTCAGCACTAAGAAGAAACGAGCTATGAGCCATAAAAAGACATGGAAGAACCCTAAATATATATTACCTAATATATATATATTACCAATTTGTAATCGCCACACTGTGTATGATTCCAACTATATCACATTCTAGAGAAAGTAAAACTATTGAGAAAATAAAAAGATAAGTGGTCCCGGGGTTTGAGGTGGGAGGGATGAATAGTCAGAACCCAGAGGGTTTTTAGGGCCATGAAATACTCTGTATGGTACCGTAATGATGAGAATAGGTCCTTATACATCAACCCCATAGAATGTACAACCATATTATAAACTATGGACTGTACGTGATGACGGTCGGTGTGTTATGTCAGTTCATCCTTTGTAACAAAAGTGCCGCTCTGGTAGGTGATGTTGAAAATGGGGGCAGTTATGCATGTGTGGAGGACAGGGGGTCTATGGGAAACCTGTAACTTCTTCTCAATTTTGCCGTGAACTTTAAATTGCTCTAAAAATTTAGTCTTAGAAATTGTCCTGAGGGTTAGATGAGGTATCATGTACAAAGGGTCAAGCACCGTGCTTTCTGTAGCAACTGTGGAAATCAGTTGTTATTTCTCAGTGATCACCCGTTTTAGGGCTTCCTTCTTCTAAAGGCTGTTATCAGTCATCATTTCAGTTTTCTCTGCCTCTGTCACACTCTGAGAATATCACAGTTGGTTGAAGAGCTTGAGCGTTGGGTCCTAGGTTAGTCTCCTATCACTGCCGTAACAAACTACCATAAATGTAGCGGCTTAAAACAATGCACATTTATTTTTGTGTTCAAAATCAAGGTGTAGCCCTAAAATCAAGGCGTAGGTGGGGCTGCATTCCTTCTGGGAATTCAAAGGGAGGATCTCTTTTCATGCCTTTTCCAGTTACTGGAGGCCCCTGCATCCCTCAGCTCATGGCCGCTTCCTCCGTCTTCAACACACATCATTCCAACCTGTTTCCATCATCATCTGCCTTTTCTGACTCCGATTTTTCTGTCGCCCTCTTTCTGTTATAAGGCCCTTGGTGACTACTTTTAGCTCATCTGGATACTCTAAGATGATCTCCTATGTCAAGATCTTTAACTTAATCACATCTCCAAAGTCCCTTTTAGGTGTAAAGTTTAACCTCTTCATTGTCTTATACTGTAGTCTGAGTAAAAAAATAGATATTTCAAAGTAGTTTGAAGGACATAGTAAAGCAAAAGTCAATATAAATAATTAAAAGTAGCATACTTACGATGTGAGGCTGGTAATAGCAGCACCCCACCATATAATAGAGAAATTAATAAAATAAATACTCCAGGATACAAAAAAACCCATAAAAAGAATATGAGGAGTTCTAATCTGGTGAAAGAGAGGCACATAATGAACACGAATAAAGCCAGGAGGACAGAATAATTTACTGCTGCTCGAGCATTCATAAATGTGACAAAACATCAAGCAAATAGAAAAATAAAGACATTAAAGGAGATGGCTGTGGTAATTAGTATTATATGAATTATGACCAAGATCAGAATTATGATTTGTAGTGGGAAAAGGAGATGGAAATGGAAGGGATGATTTAGAATAATCTGTGAAAGGAAGAAAATAAAACAAAACAACCAAGAATTAAGTGACAAAGGCTAACTAAGGCACAAAGAGGATTTATTATAATGAGAAATGATTGGAACTGATTTAAGGAAGCAGAAAGGGAAGAAGTAATGTAAGACCACAAGGCTGTACAGAAGTGTCTGCTATACTCATCTTTATATTTTTAAAGTTGGTTTAAAACCAAAACAAGACTAAATACTTTATTGGAAATATAGACACGGAACAACATAGGAGAAACAAATATATGGAATAATAGAGTATAATTATTTCTACCACCATTTTGCAGTACCACTCACGGAAATCTTTGCTGGGCTGCTTTGTTTATCACTATTCTTTTTTAGAAATGGAATTCCTAAAATGTGACTGAGCATAGGTTTATAAAAGAATTGTGATTTAGATTTTTGGAAGAATAAATAAGTTGAGTTTTATTTCTTGGTTGATTAGTAAAATTATTTTAGCTCTACTATCTTCCACTAGTTCAAGGCAATGTGAAGTGCCTGTTATCTAAGAAACTTTTATACTGTAAGTTTTAGGGTGTAATATGACTCTAGATAATATCTTCACACATTAGTAAAAGGTAAGGGAGTTCTCTCTAAAACATCTTCAATGTAAATAAATTTTTAATTTTATTTAATAATTTTGATTCCTGAAATTAGCATTTTTTTTACACTTAATGTAAAAATTATACCCTTTAATTGTTTAGCTAGATGATGCACTCCAAATCACAGTAAGTATTATAAAGTAGAAATTATTCTCAATAATAAATCAAGCTACAGAGGGGCCAGAAATACAGATTTGTATGTAACAACTTATCAGTCATCACTATGCTTATGCAGGTGGCAGGATAGGCTGAAGAAATGGCCCAAAATTATAAAAAATTAAATTTGTTGCTGTAGATCATCTTTGTAATTTTTATTGTACTTTGAGCAAAGTAGAAATATACATTAAATTCTAAGCACTTGGACATTTATTGACATAAGCTTGCCTCAAAAAAATGTAGAAAATAGGTTTTACAAAAAGATGAAAAAATTAGATTTTTCCTTTTTGTAAGAATATAAATACATATTCAAGGAATGTATTTGGAGAATAAAAATTGATTGAATACTGAAGTTGGAAAATTATTAAATATCTCAGTCTAATTGGAAAGAAATCAGTTTATTTAAAATTAACACTAACCTAGGAATCTATAACTTTGAAATTTTAAAATGGACTGTAATTCTTGGTTTCTTCTTTAACACTATTCAGTCTAAATGGTAAGTGTCAGTGCTATTACTTATGTTTAGTTTAGAAAGAAATAATCTCAAGACAAAATACATAAACCCTTCTCTCTCCTCCTTGACAAAAATCACGAATGGAACGTTCCTCTGATAACTTGCCTCGCTCCTATCTTCAGACCTCTTGGCAAATTTAACATCTTCTAGAGGAGACTGAATTGATTAATTATGAGGTGTGATAAAAAATTATGGTGAGTGTTTAAATTAAAAACATTTTTACAGTAAAAGACACATTGTCATTAGTCCCCCTCAAAATGCTCCCCCTCGCTTTAAACACACTTATCCCGTGTTCTTGCCACTTTCTGAAGCAGTTCTGGAAGTCCTCTTTCGTGAGTGTCTTTACGTCATCCTCCATCATGACAGTGCTCCATGTCACACACTGCTTCTAATACAGCAATTTCTGTCAAATAAAAACATTACGGTGTGTCCTCATCCACCTTATTCATGGATCTGGCACCGTGCGACTTCTGGCTCTTCCCCAAAGTCAAAATGATTCAGGACATCGAGGCAGCCACGACAGCACAGCTAAAAAACACTCATGAAAGAGGACTCCCAGAACTGCTTCAGAAAGTGGCAAGAACCATGGAGTAAGTGTGTTTGAAGCAAGGGGCAGTATTTTGAGACGGATTAATGGCAATGTGTCTTTTACTGTAATAATTTTGTTTCATTTAAACATTCACTGTATTTTGTGATCACACTTCATATGTATCGGTCAGAACATTATGGCAAACGTTAGTGTAACTAGGAAACACAAATGTCACTAAACGCAAGACAGAGAGCAAATCCAAAATGCCCCAAATTGTCATGAGAACAGGCAAAGGAAATACTTAGGAGTAACTGAGAAATAAGAAACAAAACTGGATGAGAAATAACAAGGCGTGGATCCTGGTGTCCAACATTTATGTGTAAACAAAAACATTGCACATATGGCCCATGGTTACTGAATTGAGTAAGCTTTTATATTATTTACATTTTCTCCTTTATTAGCTTGTTATTTATACATTATTTCATTATTCATGAAATAATTTGCTAGGAATTAGAATGGACTTTTCTGAATTATTCATCATACCTAACTTAAATTAGTGCCTTTCACAGTAGGGTATATGAATCATAGGATAATCTAATTCTGTTTAGCCCTTCTTGATTTTTGTGTTATTATTGTTGAGTATTTTTATTTTGTATACCACTTTTAACCTCACAAAACATTATTATCATTATTTCTTTATTTCGTTCATCCTGATCCACATTTCCATGCTTTTTATTTCTTGTTTTGCCTCCAAGATTGCATCTGGGTTTATTATGAATGCAAGCGAAGAATATGTTTTATTATTTTTCCCTTGTGCAGGTCTACTGGTCATGCATTCTCAGTTTTACTATGTGTGTAATGTCTTTAATTTCCTTTCATTTACTTGAATATATATTTCTGGATATGCGAGTCTGGGCTAGCAGTTATTTTCTTTCATTACTTTTAAGGTTTCCATTGTCTTCTGACTTACTCATTTCTGTTAGTCAATGACAGGTTCAGTTTTGCTTATTTGAAAGTACAGGTATTATACTTTTTTCTCTTTTTTTTTTCATTTTTAGCAGTTTTACTACGATGTGCTTTTATGTTGTTTGTTGTATTTATCCTGTTTGGGGTTCATGAACCTTCTTGAATCTGTGACTTGATTCTTTCATCAATTCTCTGCCATTGCCTCTTTAAATATTTATTGTGCCATTAGCTTTCCTTCTAGAATTTCAGTTACATGTGTATTAGATTTTTTCACTGTTTGATACACCTCTTGCTTTTTCCATATTTCCATCCTTCTGGTCTATTTGTGTTTCAGTCGGGAATTTTTTCGGTGACCCATCTTATAGTTTACCAATTCTCATTTCTCCTATGTCCAATCTGCAGTTAACCCCATCCACTAACTTCTTCCATTTAGATGCCTATTTTTCTCTCTAAGAATTTCAATTTGGTTTATTTTTATAGTTTCCTAATCTCTTTGCAAATTCTCATTTTTGTCTTTTAATCTCTTAAATGTATTAATCATATCTATTTTAAAATCCATGCCAGAGGGCTGGCTGAGTGGCTCAGTTGGTTAAGAGCTCACTCAAGAGTTTGAGCTCTGAGCAACAGCGGTTCGAGTCAGCCCGAGCTGAGCAGCCGTGAGCTGCCAACAGGTGGCGGGATGGCTCAGCTAAAAAAAAAAAAAAAAATCCATGCCAGATAACTCTATTATTTAGATGCATAGTGGCTCTGTTTTCATTATCTTTTGTGTTTTTCTCAAATCTTATCTTCTTACATGCCAGAAATATTTTTATGAATTTTGGTTCCTGTGTAGAAGCTATTGTAGAGAACGTATATGGTTCTGCATGATCTTATCTTCTCCTAGAAATAATACACTTTTGATTGTGTTAGGTAGTTGGTCTAGAGGCATATATTCTTAATCTGATTAGGGACTGAGATGATTCAAAGTTGGTTTTTGTCTTTGTTACGGCAGTCTATTTATGATTTATCCTTACCCTTAATGTATAGCTTTCTTGAGTACATCCCAAAAGCACTGATGATTTTCACGTCCTCCTTGTTGACAGTCCCTGGACTCCAACTTTTGTTTATTGTAGCATTATTCAGATTGCTGAACATTTGCTCAGTTTCTTAATCACTTTCACTTTTGCTTTGAGGGGGAGAAAGTGATAAATACTGTTTACCTCTCTTAATTCCCCTTCTTTCCCAAACGTTGGCTCCTCAAATTCTTAATTTACAGATACATCTTGTAATTTTGCAGATTTACTAGATGTTCAGCTAGGTAGTTAGTTCAAGAACCACTTAATCTGCCTTTTCCAAAAATGAGTCTCCTTGCTCATGTGTTCTGGTAGCTCCTGGCAAGAGAATATTAAAGATCTAAACTCACAATGTTGAGAATTACCATTACATTTGCTCTGAGTCATAATGTCATTGTGAAAAGAGTAGTGCAACTATTCAGTATCACCCAATCAGTGGCAGGCTGTGGATTAGAGAAAATAGACAGCTACCTTTAATGCATGACAAATCAAAGACACAAGTTTTAAAGGAAAATCTAACACAAATCATACATATATTCAGTGCTCAGAGATAAGTTTGTAGACATAATCTTTAAGCTTAGCTACTCACATTTGATGGCAGTGTCCTCAAAGGACAATGATAGTTACAAAAATAACTTCCATTCCAACTATATGCTTTAATACATATCAAAATAGAAGCAACAGATCTTTTGCAAGGGTCTATTTTCAAAATTATTCTTCCCTATAAACAAGTCAAATTACTGAGGCACTTAATTAGAATACACTGGTATTCACAAAGACATAAACACAAACTTCAAACTATTTTTAGGGGAAAAAAATGTCAAAAGACCATGCCTTGCACTCTTAAGAACTGGGAACTCTGTAGAGTCCCATTCATTTATTTTTGCTTTTACTTCCCTTGCCTTTGAGGTCAAATTCATACAATCCTCTGTGAGCCCAACATCTATAAGTTTAGTACCTGTGCTTTCTTCTATGCAGTTTATTGTTTCAGGTCTTATGTTTAAGTCTTTGATCCATTTTGAGTTAATTTTGGTATATGGTGACAGATAGCAGTCTAGTTTCAGTCTTTTGCATGTAGCTTTCCAGTTTTTCCCAGCACCACTAATTGAACAGGCTTTCTTTTCTCCATTGTGTGTGTATTCGCTCCTTTGTTGAAAATTAGCTGTCCTTATATATGTGGGTTTATTTCTGGGCTTCGGCACAGAGGCAACCAACTGAATAGGAGGAGATATTTGCAAATAACACCTCTGATAAGATGCTAATATCCAAAACATAAGGCTTGAAGCAATAAACTGCATAGAAGAAAACATAGGTACTAAACTTTTGGACCTTGGGTTCAAAGAGGACTTCATGAATTTGACCTCAAAAGCAAGGGAAATAAAAGCTAAAATAAATGAATGGGACTATATGAAACTAAAAAGCTTCTGCACAGCAACATAAACCACCTTTTCAATACATTTACAAAGTTAAGAGGCAACCAACAGAATGGGAGAAGATATTTGCAAACAACACCTTCGATAAGGGCTAATATCCAAAATATATAAAGAACTTGTACAGCTCAACAACAACAACAAAAAAGAACAATCTAATTAAAAAATAGGCAGAGGATCTGAACAGATATTTCTCTCAAGAAGACAGTTGTCCAACAGATACATGAAAAAATGGTCAACATCACTAGCTATTAGGGAAATACAAATCAAAACCGCACCTCACACCTGTTAGTGAGGCTATCATCAACAAGACAAGTAATAACAAGTGTTGGAGAGGCTGTGGAGAAAAAGGAACCCTCATACACTGCTGGTGGGAATGTAAATTGGTATAGCCACTATAGAAAACAGTATGGAGTTTTCTAAAAAAATTCAGAATAGAATTACCATATGACCCTACAATCTCTTCCCTGAGTATCTACCAAAAAAATCTGAAAACATTTACCTGCAAAGATATGTGTACCCCCATGTTCGTTGCAGCATTATTTACAGTGATCAAGACATAGAAACCACCAACGTGTCCTTAGATGACTGGATAAAGAAGATGTGGTATATATACACTACCAGGCCATAAGACACGATGAAATATTGCCATTTGCGACAACATGGATGGATCTTGAGATTATCATGCTAAGTGAAATAAGTCAGAAAAAGTTGAGAGCCATGTGATTTTACTCATATGTGGGATATAAAACTGAAAGCAACAAAGGGACTAGACAAAGAAACAAAAACTCACAGACACAGACAACAGTTTAGTGGTCACCAGAGGGTAAGAGGGGAGGGGGTGGTAGATGAGGGTAAAGGGATCAAATATATGGTGATGGAAGGAGAACTGACTCTGGGTGGTGAACGCCCAATGTGATATCTAGATGATGTATTACAGAATTGTACACTTAAAACCTATATAATTTTACTAACTAATGTCACCCCAAAAAATAATAAAAATTAATTTAAAAAAAGAATTGGGAACTCTGACATTTTAGTGAGCTTTCCCTTATTTCCTAAGCTTGCTATTGATTTTCTTTATTATTTCCTTCTCTTGTACTCAATTTTATTCTTATTATAGAACTTACCTCATTGTAATATTTGTATCATGGCACATGTCCAGCCTGTATACAGTAAACTCCTGAAGCAAAGGGAATGATTTTTTTTAAATTTTATAATACTGCGAAGCCATGAAAATATCCTTGATGAAGAAGGCTAGTAATGCACATTTGTTGAATAAATGGGTGAATGTGTGGATGAATGAATAAATGAATGGAAAATTGAATAATGGATGGAAATGGATAATATGTCCTTAAAGTTTGTTATTTTGGTTTAGACTATATGCACATTTCTGAAAATACTTATGCTTACATTTAGCAAAATACTTAATTCAAAGGTTTTCCAATAGTAATGGGCAGAATGCAAAGCGTTTATCTTTTTATTTGTGTTGAAATCATTGTTCTAGTAAGAGATTTCTCCTCTCTGACGTCAATTGGAAAGTATGGCTGGAGGATGCATTTTTCTCATATGAAGGACATGAGAAAATATTTTTCGTTCATATGCCATTGAAGTTCTAATAATAGTTGAATATTATTTGCAAAACATTAATCACCATTGATGAAAATAACTGAAGGAATATTTAGGAGTTTGACTTTCCTTTTTAAGTTTGCCTTTATCATATTATTCACTAATTTTAGCTGTTTGCCACTTCTTGGCCACAGGCGTGAGGACATCAGGGCAACTAATTTAGATTATCCTGTATCTCCATGGAAAGTCAATTTTCCGGCAGCATCTGTAGTCACCTATTTCACTCATAGCCGACCTTTCTCTGTATTGAAATATCTGATTTAGCAAATGTGGAGGAATCCTTTGTCTCCCTTTTAAGTAAAGTGTAGGTTCGTAAGTTCATAAGAGTTTAGTGGTCTAAAAAGCATTTCCTCGTGCTCATATCCTCACTTCTGTTTCTGTCCAAAGAAACCTTCCAGTCTTCACATCTTGCAATCTTACTATACTATGCATCTTTGGAAAAATGTGATTTTTGCAAATAAATATAAATAGCCCTTATTTAAAACAGCACCATATTCGTGTAATACACCTTTATAAAGTAGATAACTGTTTAATTTATTTTAAGGACATTTATGTAGTAATATGGTATCAAAAGAAGTAATATAAATTTACTACATTATACATTAATGTGATAAAATGGATTTAAAGACAGTTTAGCTTCTCAGTGTGACCTTTAAGATTTTTAACATCTGATCAGTTGTTCTTTATCAATTAGAGAGAGCATTAAATATTTACTTAGAGATATGAGATAAGTAATTGATAATCACAAGGCCTTTGTGAAATATGTAGAACAAATTCATGAAAAAAAGTTAGTAAAAAGCATATTTGTTTACTTATATAACATGAGCAACTAGATAAGTTTACAATCAGATAAGATCTATGTGAAGATTCACATTAAAAGATTCCCAGTTATTATTTCCTGATAACAAATACCAGGCTTATCATACATCAAATATTCCGAAACTACTATTCTGACTTTTAACTTGATTTACTTAATCACCTGTCCCTATGGCATCCATGCCAGAGTTATCAAGAATGTCAGTAGTACTATAGTTATTTGATAATGCTTTGTGCTGCCAAAATTGGCCCCGTAGAGAGAAAGAACCATATTATCCTATGCTATGTAATTTAATCGGTACCAGAGGGCTCCACTTGAGTTAAATTGGCATCCAATCATGGCATCTTGCCTTCTGTCTTGAAGTCCCCTCCATGAAATTCACCATGAATGCAGTGGGCACTTTTTAATGCTTTGAAACACTATGCAGTCTTCATTGTACTGGCATCCAAAGTATAGTGTTAACTACAAAAAAAAAAAACAGATGTAGAAAAATAACTAGTCATTTGCTTGTGTAAGTTATACACCATCTATATCCATGTAGATATATTGTACATGAATATATACTGTCAAAAGTCTAGGAAAGTGAACCTAAACGGTCAAATGTTGCTAGTTGTACAGAGACTAGTAGGGTAGGGATGTTTGAATGAGGATGCCTTTACTTTCACTTTATATGTGTCTGTATTGTGTTAATTTTTCCCAGTGATTATATATTATTTTCATAATCAAAATTAAAAATTAAACCTACTTAAGAACTAAGTTTCAGCCTAAATGCTACAAACATACCAGAAAGAACACTTTTGAATAGTGATGTTGAATTTAGTTAGGGCATTGGAATTCCTGAATGCCTGCAACTAGTCAAAACAGTGTTTCTCAAATTTCAGCGAAATAGCTTTATAACTTGAGAGAAGAAAATTGATACAATTTTCCAGACAATTCCAGCAAAGAGAAAGGTTGCTCTGTTATCTAGGCAATAAGCCCATTTTTGTACTTCCTCAGGCAGTGGGCAGTAGGATATGTGGAAATTTAAACATCTTTAATATAGTCATAAAGGTTCTGCATCATATATTCCAGTCTTAATAGCAACTCTTTCTGCCTAAGTAATGAGTTATCTCCAGGTGATAGAGTCACATGTCCACTGGAATACCATTTCTGGTGTTATCACATCTTTTAAGAAGCTTTCATTCTGTAAAGCTAAAATAGACAAAATGTAATCAACCTATTAATTAGGCAGTGTTGCCAAATGGAAACTATGATATAGGAACCAAAGAAGACACAGTTCCAGGAACTTTTTGGATATAACAGATGGCTTCCTTCCTTATGAAAGGAGGCGTATAAGAGTTAATCTTGTTTCTTTAATGGAAGTTAAGTAATCCATCTGGTATGTCTGTTTTCTTTAACTTTCCAGTTACCAAAAATGTGTCAACATATTAAAGATTTTTTTTAATGATCGCATTTTTCTTTTCACAGTTATTCAATGCATTCATTTGTAAGTTTAAAACTATTAGTCTTTAAAACTGCATTTTGAGCAAACATAGCTCCTATCATTATAAAGATAAAGCCAACTTTTTAATATTTTCTCTCCACCAAAAATACTTAAGTCAAAATAACTTATATATCCACAAATTAAACAAATAGCTACCAAGTGAGATCTATTGGGTAATCTGCTCTAGGATGAAACTGACACCAAACGACAGCCAGAAAAGTATTACCGCTGAAAGTAATGTAGAAAATGCCTTGAAGATTCAGACATAGATATCATGGAGCTTTCATTTTTTCCCCAATTCTTTCAATTATATCCTTCCAGTTAATTTTACTTTTTGATGAACTTGTAACTACTGTTAAAAAAAAAGAGCTAAACATTTCTGTCTCTGAAGCAGCTATTACTAGGAGTGACTTGAGAGGAAAATGTGCTAATGCATTAATCCAATAACCAGCTGAACAAAGGGAAAGAGTAGACCTTATCCTGCAGGTCCCATTTTAATCCTATCTAATAATTAATGTGTAATTATTACATTTCAGGTATTTTTAAAGTAGTTTATTAAGTATTGACTCTTTTAAAATAGAGAATAACTCTATGTAGGTATTATCATCACCCTTTTCAAATGAGAAAATCGAGGCACAGAGGAGTTAAATAATTTGCTTCCAGTCACAAAGCTAGTAAATGGAGTTCAAACCCTGGGAAATTAGCTTGAGTCCAGCATCTGAATTCCTATGCTACGCTACAAAAACTATCCCTTAAGAAGAGAATAAAATAATTTGTTATGTTTTTCTTTTCCTACTGGAATTTGGAGACATCATTTCAGCAATGTCAACGCTCAATTGTTAACTCTTAAAATCAGTATGTTGGTGCTTTTGAATTAATACTCTAATGATTCATGCCGTGTATGTATATGGGAGCATTTTCACTGATTGATAAAAGAAATTAACACTTGACTTCTTATGCTGAAAGTTGGGAAAACGTTCATCTTTGTAGCACTCATTTATCACTAAGAATTACTCAGAGCCACAGAAGCTTAGAAACTTGCCTGTTTCTTATAGAATGTCATTCTCACTAATATTGTAACGTGTGGCTCATCTAAGTGAAAAAGGCCTGAATACACAAGGAGACCACTTGAAAACGCAGGGTCACTCAGCTTTAACTCAGTTCAGAATGTCTCCATCCAGGAGCCAGGCGAAGCCAGGGAGAGCACTCAAACCTGCTCCGAAGACCACAGACTTACTCTTAGGAGAGGAGAGCCAGTGCCAAATGGTTGTTGGACTCTGTACTTCTCCAGAGGTGGTTCTGTGGAAGCTGTGCCCCTTTCCTCAGCTCGGCTCTAGCATTCACCCTCCAGGTCACCATTTGTCAACACTCAACTCCTTTCTCATTTGGTATTTTTGAAAATAGGACTGACAACATTTGCAAAATGGGTTCTCTTTGATTCAGTATTTTGTCATATTGTATTCAGTGTGAACCCTTGCATCCCATAATCTTCTAGCACTTATTGGTGTCCCCCAGGGACACCCACCATCGTTAATATAAGTTAGTGAGCAGAACCTTCATTCATCCTGCAGAAATAAAATATAAGCCAATGCATCATGTTCTCCTAAATACCTACTGTATATCTTAGGAAAAGGAGATTGAGGCATCGCTCTAAAAATGTTCAAGGATCATGACACTTTTGCCAAACTTCAGTCTTTTTCTAAATATGTGATATTTCAGGAGATTATTTATGGAGGCAGTTTACGTTCACGACGTAGGACATCTCTGTATCAATTCAGTCAATATCACATAAGGACCCACTGTCAAATGAGCGCGATGATTCATTAGAGAGGTCTCGGGGATTAGCTGTTCAACGTAAAATGAAGATATGCAATTTCCACTTTCTGAATTATGGCACAAAGGACATCAAATCAGAACAAGTGCATTAGGGTATTCGAGCACCATATTCAAATGGTCTCCTTTTTAGATTTCTTTCAATAAAAATTTCATGACAGTAGAAAGAGCCCTGTGAATTCAAAGATGAAGACTATTATCTGCCCTCTTCTGACAGTGGCTCACCAAGGTATTTAGGAAGCCTGGTGAGTGTGTTATCCAAACACTTTGTAGTCCCAGCGCAGCAGGCACCCACCCCCTCTGTGCCAGGTTGCCCTTCCTCTCCTGTGGTTACACTGTTTTTCGACTGTCATTTTTATTGAAAAATAAAAGCTAAATTGGAGTTTCAGAATACCTTCCATTTAACTCCTTTAATAAAATGGGCAAGATAAAAGGAACCTCGTCACAAGAGAAGTGTTTTTGAAAGCGAGGCCTTGGATATCAGAGATGCAGAAATAAAAGGCTGCTTCAAAAACAGAGCCCACTGGCCTCACGAGCCCTGGCCCTCCGCAGCTCTCTTCTCCTCCACTAGACCTGCTTTTAGCTTTAATTTTTTATTCAAGAAGTTAAAATGGGAGACATGAAATAGTTGGGATCAAATATCACAACAAATGAAAAATGAGCAGCAGATGACTCTTTCAAATGCATTTTCCTTATGTACCTGGGCCAGACAACTTAGCCGGGCTATTCTGTTCCTGTCTGTCAGAAAAGAGAATATTACTTACATTGTATGTCTGTACGTAGAGAAACCCTTCTTTCCACTAATCCTATGGAAAGATTAGCATTTCCCCAAGTATGTTTCGCTTAATATGCTTAGAAACGTAATCAAAGTTCTGAGATACTCTACAGTAAAACAAACAAAAATGACTCAGTTTTGTACTGGCTTAACTTACTTGCCCATGGAATAATCCTTTAAACTCTTACATTAGTTAAGATCCCAATGTGCTAATCTAATGTGGCATTGTGACCCTGATCCTCAAGCATACCATGAGATAATTTTAAAATCTCCTCAAGAGAAGGCACCCATGTAGCTGTGTTATTATTGGTCTATTAAGTACAGCTATGTTGATCAGTGAATTAATACCCATCACAGATCAGTAACTCTTTCAATATCAGTAGTATCTGATGCTAAGTTGTCTGGGAGATGCTAGTACTCAAGACAACATAATGCAAAGATGTCTGAATTTGGTTTTAAATACAGTAAAACCTTGGATTGCGAGTAACTTGGTTTGCGAGTGTTCCGCAAGACGAGCAAACATTTCTAATACATTTTAACGTTGTAAATGAGCGATGTCTTGCAATACGAGTAGTTTGTTTCTGGAACGAATTATGCTCGCAAACCAAGGTACTACTGTATATTTTTACACTAGCAGGAACAAAGAATGTGGAAGAGGACGCAGGAGGGTTTGGCAAGGGAAATGGACTGATACGGTCCTTAAATTCTGGAGAAAAGAATGATTTTACTATTAAATAGTCTAGACCTGCACTATTCAATCACCTCAGTGCTCTGCTCTGTTGTTCCTGTAATGTTCAGGTAACAATTTACTGATGGTAACTCATGTTAAGATGTATTTTACCATCTTAACAAAAGAAAGATGCTCTTTGGATTGTGATCTTCTCTCTGGTTCTTCTACATCTATAAACCCACATCTATCTATCTGTCTAATATATAAAATTTATATATATATATATATATATATATGTTTCATATATAAATATATGTATATGTTTATAGATAGATATTGAAAGAACACCTAGGGGCCGGCCGAGTGGCACGATGGCTAAGAACTCGCTTGGGATGCCAGATGGCCC
>NW_017731430.1:3501721-3535605 GCF_001890085.2 Hipposideros armiger
CGTGAGCAGCCAGCAGCCGCAGTGAGTTGCCAAGAGCCACCGTGAGTGGCCGTCCAGAGGCCGGCGACCAATCTGCCTCACTCGGGAAGAGCGCAATGATGTTACCAACATGGGCCAGTGAAATGACATCCTCCACAACTAGACTGAGGAACAAAATGACAGCCACTTGTCTGTTCCCCTCCCCCAATTCCCCAATGAAATCTTTAAAAAAAGAGAACACCTTGTTTCAGACACTTGATACTATTCTAACCAATCAGAGGGAGATGGGAAATGGAAGCTCTAATGACATGGATGGCGTCCATCTCCCAGGATGGTCAATGCTGATGGAGGCTGGTTTGTAAAGAGACAACTGCTCCTCTGACAGCCTGCTGCCGAGGGGTGTGCTAAAAGCACTCCAGTGGCCTTCAGTTGGAGCTGTCTCATTATTGTAAGCATAGCATTATTTTAAAATTAGCTTTTTATATTTAATTAAATAACACCTAGGCTACAAAGTACCTCTTATTGTTCATGCCAGCATTCGGCAGGACTGCCTTCAAAATAAGTTTCATAAAATAGGCAAGGAATAAACAGAAAGCAATTACTTTGCTTTATGGAGAACAAGATAAAGAAAGGGACGTGGGTACATTTGGCAGCCTGTCTTTTCATCCTATGAAACAATCTCTTTTTTTAACAGGCATCATTATACCTAATAATTACATAATTTTCCCTAGGCTCCAATGAAAAGCAAAGAAGAATGTTTCAGCAATGCTAAAATGTAAATAACATTACCTCTGTCTTAGGGTCTTCAGTGGAGTATAACTGGCCTGACCCATATTGTGGTTCTTACCCAAATCATGTTGCCCGTTGAGGGGTTCACTTACTTTCTTGCTTTAATTTTCTCTGCCATGTACCCTTGTCAGAGACACAAGGATAATTTTGACGGCACTGAATACTATATTGTTTTTCAAGCATTCATTGAAAAGTTTCTTTTGTCCAATAACATAGCTTTTGAAAATGTAAAGGAGATAAGTATGTAATCATTGAAATTCTAATCTAGAGTGGCTTAATTTGATACAGTTTTTCAAATTGATAGTGGGATAATGTCTTAATTTTTTTTGTTTTGTTAGAGGACTTTTAAGTCCAGATGTCATAGCGCATACTACTTTTAGGATTTGCTAAAATGAAATTCACTCATTACATAGTATGGAAGTTTAATGTTTAACATGTCATAACTTGGTTATGATGATGTATTTCTGGAATCACTATCCCAAAACTAAAGAACTCTAAATACAATGATTGTTTCAATGCCTATACTAAATATACAATGTGTGTTCAAAACTCATTTTATTAATTGAATGGACAACTACATATTTAGTGAAAGTACATGTATATTGTTGTTATTTTGAAAACATTTTCTCACTGAAAAGGCAAGAGGAAAATGTATGTAAGCTAATTGTAGGTTGATGATGCAAATTGACTGTTTTTCTCTGATTGCCAGATATGTTTGGTGAGAATTAAACTCTTCAGCAGAAAACATAGTTATATATTATAATCAGACAGTATTTACTGTTGGCATATGTCTATATTAAATGACATTAGACATGGCTGGTGACTAAAATCTTACCCTAAAATATTCTGCCAATATACTGGGGATATAAGGAGAAAAGCAATAGTTAAAGTTTTTTAACATATATTTTCTATATTTTGTATTTTCTAAAGTGCAAGATAACTTCCAGATATTTTTTAGATGTTGATAAGACCAACATGTATCCATGAAAATGATAATAATTACCATTTGATTTTTAAATTAGAGGTTTTATTTTCAGATCATTTTAGATTCATACATAGTTGTAAGAAATAATACAGACAGATCCCTTGGACCCTTTATCTTTTTTTCCTCTAATACCATCTTGCAAAACTGTAGTACAATATTGTAACCATGATATTGACATTGATAATTTGCATATAGAATCTCCCCATCACCTCAAAGAGGCCTAATATTGCTTTTTATAACCCACTTTCCTCCTCCCGCCCCCGCTCCTTAAGCTCTTGTAACTGTGAATTTCTTCCCCATTTCTATTATTTTGTCAATTCAGTAATGTCATATGAATTAAAATATTGCTTTTTTCCACTTATAATTCTCTGTACATTCATCCAGTTTTTTCATGTCTCAGTAGCCCCTCCAAGTTTATTGCTGACTATTCCATGGTATGAATGTACCATGTTTTGTTTGTTTGTTTGTTTTATTAGTTTCAGGTGTACACAGCACTGTAATAGACGTTTACGCCCCTCACAAAGTGATAACCCCTCTCTCCCAATCTACTACCCCTCTGACATCGTATATAACTGTTACAATTCCATTGACTACATTGATTTAAACATTCACCTGGTGCAGGGGTATCTGGGTTGTTCCCACTTCTGGACTATATAAACATTTGTTTTCAGGTTTTTGTGTAAATATAAATTTTCATTTCTCTTGAAAAAAGTGTGGAGGTGGAATTGCTGGTTTGTGTGGTAGCTGGCTACATGTTTAGGTTTTTTTTTAAAACAGTTGTAAATGATGTCATAGGTTTAATTTTGGTGCCCGTGTGTTAATTGCTAGTATATATAGAAATACATTTGATGTGTAGGTTTCATGTGTAGGTTTGTCTCCTGTGACTTTGCTTAACTCCTCTCTTAGTACTTAATGAGTTTTCTCATTGATTCCTTGGGGTTTTCTACATAGACATTTACTCACCTGCAAATATGGAACTCATTTCTTATTTTCCAACTTGTATGTGTTTTCTTTTCTTTTCTTGTCTTTGCCAACACTCATGAATAAGTTTTAAGAGCAGACGTCCTTATCTTATTTCCAATCTTAGTAGGAAAACATTCCATTTTTCATCAAGTATAATGTTAACTACAGTTTTTTGTTAGTTGTTCTTTATCAAGTTGAGGAATCCCCCCCCCTCTATTCCTATTCTTCTTAGGAATTTTGGCATGAATGGGTGTTGCATTTTGTCAACATTTTTTTCTGCATGGATTCACATAAATACGTGATTTCCTTTTTTAGATAGTGAGTATAGAGTACGTTGATATAGAACATAGAATATGATATAGAATAAAATATTTGGTGATATTTTATTAAGAGTTTTGCATCTGTATTTAGGGTAGAGATATAGATGCAAAACTCTTAGGATAGAATAGAAATGATATTGACCTTCAGTTTTCTTTTTTATACCATCCTTGGTTTTGGTATCAGTATAAAGTGAGCTTCAGAAAATGAACTGGAAATTTTTCTAGTTTCTGGAAGAGATTGTATTGTATTAGTGTCCATTCCTTCAACATTTGGTAAAGTTTTTCAGTTAGCTAATCGAAGACTGGGTATTTCTTTTGGGGGACATTTTCAAATTATGGAGTTACTTCCTCTAAGAGTTATAAATTTATTGAGATTATCTGTTTCTGTTTCAGTCTATTTCGGTAGTTTGTGTTTATAGTGGAATTGGTCTATGTTGTCTAAACTGTCAAACTTATAGATTTATTTGTAGACTTGTTTGTAATATTTCTTTATTATTCTTTTGATGTCTACAGAGTCTGGAGTGATATTCCCTTTACATATACTGGCATTTGTGTCTTCTCCTTTTCTATCACTCTTGCTAGAGGTTTGACAGTTTTATTAATCTCATGAAAGAACTGCCTATTTGTTTTACTGAATTTTTTCTATTATATTACTGTTTTCCATTTCATAGATTTGTGTTCTTACCTTTCTAATATCCCTCCATTTGCTTGCTTTGGGTTCATTTTACTTTTATTTTATTAGATTCTTGGGTTAGAAGTTTCGATTATAAGCTTTCCTAATACATGCATTTAGTGGTATTCATTTGCCTCGTAGTACTGCTTTAGCTGCATCCTATAGGCACTGATTTTTTTTGTATTTTCATTTTTACTTAGTTCAGTGTATCTTTAAATTTCCCTCTCCCTTTGACCCAGTACATTGGTTAGATTCCAAATGTTTGGATATTTCTTTTTACACTTGTTATTGATTTTTAGTTTGGTTCTTTTGTGGCCAGAGAGCAGTCTGTATTATTTCACATATTTTAAAATTGTTGAGGTTTGTTTTGTGGCCCAGTGTATGGATGACCTTGTATGTTCCATGGCCATTATTAAAGAATGTGTATTTGTCTGTTAAGGGCAACTAGATATGGTTGCTTAATTGGTGTTGTTGAGTTTTCTCTTGCTGATTTTCTGTCTTGAATTTCTATCAGTTGTTGAAAGAGGGGTGTTGAAGTCTTTACATAGTTTGTCTATTTCTCTTTTAAATTCTATGAGTTTTGATTCACATATTTTGCAGCTCTGTTGTTTGCTGCATAAACATTTAGGATTATTATTCTTCATGGTGGATTGGCCCTTTTATCATTATATATTATCCCTCCCTGTATCTGATAATTTTCTTGAATGTATTTACTTACTACTGCTATCTTTGGGTAATGTTTGTGTAATATAATTTTTACTATCCTTTTTATTCAACCTGCCTCTATTATTATAGTTGAGATTTTTGTAGATAATATATAATTATGTCATGTTTATAATCCCTGCTAATCTGTTTTAATTGTTGCATTTAGTCATTTATGTTAATTTACTTATTAACATTTTAATGCTTAAGGCTGAAATTTTCTTTTTTGTTTTCTCTTTGTTCTCTCTGTTTTTCATTACCCTGGGTTTATTTTTTGTTTTGTTTTCTGTCTGCCTTACTTTGGTTATTTAAACTTTGTTTTTTAGAATTCCATTTTGATTTATCAATAGCTATTTTAGTGTACTTTTTGTACAGTTGCTTAATGATTTCTCAGGATATGTTTTATATATATATATATAATATCTCTGGTTATCAGTGTTTAAGGCACTCAAAACAATACAGCTTTGTAACTGTTTACCAGACATCCATGGACATTGCTTGGGTGTACCCACAGAATTTCTCCAGATAGCCCTCTTCTAGTTCATTCAGAACAGCTCAAGTTTTGTTTCCCATTTTGGGTTTCAGCATGAAGTTTTATTTGAAGAAAAATTCTTCTGCTTAATAAACATTTGAAAAATTTTTTTAATTCCAACTTTTCTCATCTGGAGTTTTACAATAGAATTAAGCACCACTGGCTATGATTTGACTGACTGTTTTATCAGCTCTCCCCAGAATGGGACCTAGCTAGCTACATTCTACATACATAAGTTAGAAGTTCATTCATTATATGCAGTGAATATCTTAGGGCACTGGGGATTAATTCTATTGTAAAAGTGAGTTAAGTAAGGTTGCAACTGTCACATATCATCAAGAGTTTTGCCAGGGTATGTTACAAAGAACTAAGAGCTTAAAACAGGAGCCAGTGCTATTTCAAATACGAAAAGATAATTATACCAATCAACTTAAAATAAAGAAATGTATCTTTATTCTAAAAGAGGAAACAGAAGCTGTTTTTGAGCATCTAATCAAATTACACTCTGCGAATTACAAAGACAAACGAACTGTGTTAACTGTGCCAAGTATTTACTTAAAGCTTAAATACAAAGAATGAAGATAACATCAAGTTTTGAATGGCATCCTAAATTCATGAAAGTATTACTGACCCATGCATGCAGAATATATTTAACAATAGAAATGTATCATCTAACAAAGCTTGAAAACTTAGATAATCAGTCTTATACAATACTCATTTTTCTCCCTGCTCACAAATGAAAAAATACAACTTTTCATCCTTCTAGATTTCAGTTCCTCTGACATGGTCCACCCTAGCTGTGCCACTCAAGTGCTTCCCCCCTGGGGGACAAGCTGGTGTTTCTGATTTGTTGTGATGTAAGGGTTCGTGTCACATGTATTGTAAGCCAGAAGATAAGAAGTTCGCCTCCTTCCGTTTTCTCTTGGGAAGTCTGATGATGCAGTAAAGTCAGCTGGAAGAACCTATGGGTTATAGTGACGTTAATCACTCAGAACAGATTTACCCAGCCTGAAACTATGGCTTTTCCTCAGCGCTACAAAACAAAACAAACAAACAAACAAACAAAAAACATATGGATGAATATAGAGGCAGAAAGAAGCAAAACATATTAAGTGTAGTAAAAAATGTCTGCTTCAATGAGCTTGTCCATATTGCCTGAATGATGAAACACAGATAAGAATCCAGAGGACTCCCTAGTACGATTAAATGTTTTCGTGACTAGCCAGTCTTTGGGTTCAATACTGACAGCAAAATTTTAACACAATTTTCTACAGATCACCAGTGGTGCAGATTCTCAGCCAGTTAAGGGCTACAAAGATGAATATATCTTAGTAGCAGAATATTTTGACATAGCAAAAATTGTTTAATTTTAAGCCGAAAAGAATTGTTTTCTGTCGGGACAAAGAGCTGCCTTATGTTTGTTAGAAATTATTTTTTTATGTCATCAAGAACCAGCTAAGACAAAGGCTATAGGAAGCCATTAACCAATCAACACCATAGTTTTCATTGTAACCAGGCTGATATAGAAGAACATAAGAATTCCCTTCACTGGAATAAAACATAGCAATGTTTATGTATAAAATCTGGATTATCAAAGACCAGTTGAAACTGTATATTCTTTCTTATGCGTTATAGTGATCTAAAAGACATACAGTTAAAAAATAAATAAATAAAGACACAACCCGATTCTTTGAGGGTCCCGCTAACAGGAGAAAATTGGTGATTCAATGTCTACCAGACTACCAGAGAGAACAGAAGCAAAATAGGTGATTTCCTGTAGTATGTTAAGAAATTGGTATGGGTTAAGTAGGTTTATAATCCAAGGTCCTCGTATGCTATTTCTCTTTCTTTGGAGCCTGTTAGCGTTCGGTCTCAAGTACCTTCACGATTCCGTTAAAATGTGTTGTGACCAAAGGTGAAGGTTTCGGTGGTGACAGAGCTGTGGACTGGAAGCCGTTCATCTTCTCCCTTTACTGGAGCCCTAAACAGAACCAGCACTCGTTTGGCTCAGATCCAAGCCTGCCCAGTGATCCCGTTTCTACAAAGATCCTTATTCTTTGCTCCATAGTCTTTGGGTTGGTGGAGAGTTTGGAGCATTTTAAAATAGAGCTAATATGATTTATTTCAGTCGTCTTCTGATCTATTTAATAAATGTATATTTACAATAAACTTTTTATAGCTTTGATTCAGATGATTTTACAATATGGGTAAAAACATAGGAAAAAAAATAAGGATTTATGCTCTTTGCTGAGGTCTTGGGCTTCACTATTCCCTCTCATCCTCAAGTGATGGTGAAAAAAAATCAAAGCAGATTTAGTGCCCTATTTCTGTTACTGAAATACTTCCATTCTTTGAAGAGTTACCTTTTTGAGAGATACACCTATTTGTATCCTGACAAGGTTATAGCCATTTGTAATCCTACTTGGAATTTAAGTAATAGTTTACAGGGAACCTCTGGAAAGCTTAGAGCAGTAGCATATGAAGCATAGTCAACAGTATAAATCAATTTTAACAACTACGTGAAACTGAGTTGAAAGGTGAAAAGGTGAAAGGGAGAAAGATTGGAGGAAACACATTCTTGGGCGAATTATTTTCCTTTTATGATTAATTATTATTCTATGGTTTAGAGAAAAAGTTAAAAAACAAAGCACAACAAAACATTAGTGTAATGATGCAACTGGTATGGCTAATGAGTCATCAAGGTATATACATCTTGCTAGTAATACTAGTGAAGAGCTAAATGTGTATTTATGATAATTTATTAAATGTGTATTAAAAGATAAACTGGAATCAAACATACGCTATATTGGGCAAACAAATAACCATCAAATAACCAGGCATATAGGGATCCTTCATTCAGGGTAAGAAATTTTCCTCCTTGGAGTCTACTAAAGCAAAAATAGAGTTAGAAAATAAAATTAAGTAATTGTGTTGTGTTTCGGCTATGGGGAAGAAATAAATAAAAAGCTAATTGGACAGAAGAAGAGCAAGAAATCAGGGAAACCAGATTTCCTTGTTGCTTGGGGTGTTTTGCTTCAATAAATTAGAAAGGTGTAAATTACACTCCAAATTGAAATTCAATCTACAACCATAAATAGGAAAAAAGCAAGTATGTATCTACCTTTGCATTTTTATCCATGGGACATTTAGATCCGTGACAAGGAATGCCCTGATGTCAGAGCTCTTCTTAAAAAATAAGCACGTAGCTTTCAACAAAATGAGAATGCCACAGAAATGGAGTCTGGAGGATGTTTTAAAATTGCCATTTAAAAGAATGTTGAGAAAGGTCAGACGCATCCCAGGTTTGGGGAAGGAGTTAAGCAGGCAGCTATAACCTATTACAGGCCAGTTGCTAAAGAGTAGGTACCTTGTAGCTCAGACAGAAGTGGAAAAATATTGGGAAACACTGGAGCATAATTATATAAGTAGTGAAACGATCCTGTATTTCGAGCCAAAATCTCTTTATATATTTTTACCCATTATGATTCTAAAATTTTTCTAAAATCTGAAACTGTCCCCACAGTTAAAACCAAAAGCTTGGTCTCAGTGGCTAAGATCGCTGTTAGCTTTAGTAATCTCTGATTTAAATATGTATATGAAGTGAAGTTTAATAAAAGAGCCAGTCATTTTCATGTAAGGCCTAGGGTGAATCTGGGAATTGGGTTTGTTTATCTTCATTTCACAAGTTAATCTAATTTCCATTTCATCTTAGGTCCATAATTGAGTGAATGGTTGTAAAAAATAATGTAATTAAAAATCACATGAAGAGACGTTCAAAAGTATCGTTAATGTCTATTAGTTTGCAGATTGAAATAAACTATATTTTTATATCAGTTGACTGAAAAACATTGGAGAGAAGGGTAATGCCAAGTGTTGGTGGAGAATCAGAAGTGCTTTTGTGCTGGTGATGGCAGGATGGAGCTGTCCAGTCAGCCTGGGGAGCTGAGGAGCATAACTGATCAAGCAAATTAAGCATCGTCACACTGTCTGAGGGACGGAGCTACTTACTGATGGTATTCATATCCCAAAGAAACGTGACGCAAGCCCAGATCATGTACAATATGTTTATGAAAATGTCCTGTGCGTGGCTGTAATTGGAAGCAATCTCTGTCTGTCAGTCTGAGCACAGGTACAATGTCATGAATAAATTACTCTTGTTTAAGGCAATGGAGACAACATACAGCCTAGAGAGATCTTAAGGAATATATTGTGTTGTGAAAAAAGTGAGAAACGTTTTGTCACATTACCTAAAACCTTTGAGACAAATGCAACATATATGCAAAGTAAACAGGAAACCATTTTGTTGACATCCAAACAAAACACACATTAAAAACAATAAAATGGTTTTCCTTGTGACAGGAGAAGATGATTGAAGTATGGGGATAAAAGAGAATAAACATCAGCAATAATAAATAGACAAATGAATAATTAAAAATGAAAAAACCATACTGTATCGTGATCTGAGGAATACAGTTAATCCTATACATCTGGAGTCTAGAAGAGATAGAAGTTAAAAAATTAATATACATGTTATTTGAAATGAAATGAAATAAGAGACAAAAAATATATACCTTAAGTTGAGAACAGAACTAAACGTAAACCTTCATGAGATTTGTGTACACTGATCACTATATATTTACTCTGTGACAGGCTTATGCTATTTACTTTCAATGTATCACCTATTTTCATCCTCACAGAAGCCCCATAAAACAGACATTCACATTCTCAATTTACATTTGGGGGAACTGATCCTTCAGAGGCTCAGGGTTGCCCAAAAGCAGATAGCTTTTCTTGTGGTAGAAACAAGATTCCAGCAAGCATTTCTTGGCATCGAAGCTCACTTATGGAACCTCTATAAAGTCCATACTCCAGATGGACAGTAGACTTGTTGGGTTATCACCTTGTGAGGTGTGCAAATGTCTAATCACTATCTTGTTTTGTACACCTGAAACATAATAATAATAAAAAAATACTTACTCAAGCTTCTCAAAAGGGTAGTCCACATTTGCTATGTCTTCTTCCTATTCCCTCCCCCCACCCATGGTTTAATTAGTTTTAATTCCCAGTGCCCTGTGGCAAGTCCTCTCAGTGAGGTGCCAGGAGGCCTCATCATAACCAAATCCACTAACTTTGCTGACGCTTTGGACGAGGTTGGTCCCGCTCATGACCTCTTGACTCCTGTTACCCGATCCTTGTCTCATTCCCTTCATCTTTTCATGACACTCTGACTCCTTCGTCCAGCTTTCTAAACATCGGTATCCCTCAGGCTTTAATTTTGGTGATTTTAGGGACTGGTAATCACTCGACATATTTTCCTGTGATAATAATCTCAGGTAATCATTGTTTATAGATGGGTGATTTCTAAATCCATTCACTTCACCAAAATATAGAAATCCGATTTAATGGGTTTCCCTTTTTCTCCATAATTAATCAATGGACAGCTCTTGAGGATTTTAACTCCTATAAATTTTTCTGACTTATACTCTGTTTTTAAAAACTTTTACCACTGCCTCGGTTCAGACCTGCCGTCTTTCTTGGCTGCCCTGTCACAGTACCCACCTGATGGACCACCTTTTCTCTGCTGTTCTTAACTTGATCCACATGAAGGCCTATTAATCTAGCTGACCTACCAGTTTAAAGCACCTCTTTCAAATTCTTCCATGGTTTTCATTCCCTACAGGGTTATCTTAATTTCCTTGGTAGAACCTACAAATTCTATGACCCAGTTTGTATGCTGCTCTCATGCACCCCATGTTATTATCTAGGGATACTGAACTAATAATTCCTTATACTAGGCTGTTATTATTAACTAGGCGAGCATGTTATTCTTTATAATACTCTCTTTCTAGAATACCTATTTTATCTTTTCTTGTATTCTGTCTTTTCACCTTTGAAGACCCAGCCAAGGCACGATCTTCTCCATAAAACCATGTGTTAATGTCATCCCTGCCATGTCATCTCGGGTGTGCCTCCAGCAGTACGCTTCTATTTTATACGAAAAATATCTGCTTCCGTGTCTGTCTACTTCAGGGTATACATTTTTTTTGTAATTTATATTTATTTTTTATTAAATTTATTGGGGTGACAATGGTTAGTAAAATTATGCAGGTTTCAAGTGTACAATTCTGTAATCCATCGTCTATATATCACATTGTGTGCTCACCACCCAGAGTCAGTTCTCCTTCCATCACCATATGTTTGACCCCCTTTACCCTCTTCTACCACCCCCTCAGTGCATACATTCTGAGAGGAGAAATCTTTAATGCCTAGCGTGGTCCTCAATGTTTAGTAGTTTCATCACAAAAGTGTGATGAAATGAGTCCTCTGTTATTGCTGCACATTATTGTTAGTGTTATTTAGAATATCCTACTTTTCAGGTTCTGTCCTATGTTGAATACAGTTTTACATGCCTGGTTTTTCTCTCTTTGGTACATGGGAAAGAAAAACAATAGTGACTCTCAAAATTACATAGTCATCATTGAATAACAGGTAAAGAAATACTTTGAGGAGTTTGCTTTTAAATATGTATGTTTAACTTGATTTACTATCTTTATCATCCATCATCACCAGGAAATGTAAAAAGACCCATAATTGTTTTGGGTTTTCTGATGTGAAACAAGAGAAAAGTATATGAGATAATCAGTTGAATTTCAGTGAAAGGATGCTGGTGGCAGTGATATTTTCAGTTATCTAATCTGAATTTACTGAGACTGTAAAAAGTGTGCTTAATAGATAGCCTCATTTTTACCATCCTCTGATAACAACATTTGCACAAGCTACCACCACATACAGAAACATTTATCAACAATTATTACCTTTTATTTCATTATTTATTATTTTAAACTAGGTAATTTAATAATCATTTTAATAGGAATGTGTTATATATTATAATATGTTTATACTATTTGTGGTCTATATAACGTCTTTGGTGCTCCTGTTTGAGGTTAACGGAAACAATATCTAGTAATACTTTTATTATCTCATATCTAAAGTAGAAATGCATATTCTCTGCAGAATCCTTTTCCCTCCAAAGACTTCAGCATTCTACAGAAATTTATTTAACTATATTAACCTTAATGGCAATTTGAAGTATATTTTGAGCATAATTCTTAAATTCAAAGGTATTGCTTCTTTTCTACAGTCTCGAAAATAAAATTTTTACATGTTATTTAAGATTACAGTTAACATCTTTGGAAAAGTAATATTGAGAGCAGAATATAGATAAATCCATAGGATTTTAATCAAACCATAATTATACTTGAAAATGTCAGCACTCTTTTCTCAAAGTTGACAGAAAAAGTAAACCAAAATGAGTAAACATATAGATGACTTGGAAAACGCTAACAATCAATATTATCTATTTGATATTCATAGAATTATATGCAAAACACATATTCTTTTTTAGGTGCATTTGGAAGATTCACAAAGATAGACGATATGCTAGATCATAAAGTAGATCTCAATCAATTTTTAAAAATTTAAATCATCCAAAGTATATTTTCTGACCACAACAGAATTGAATTAGAAATTAGTAATGGAAACATATCTAAAAAACCCTTAAATATTTGAAAATTAAACTACACACTTTACACACTTTCAAATAAGTCATCTTTCAAAGAAATCGTAACAGGAATTAGGAAATATTTTGAACTGAATGATAACTCATTATATCAAACACTGTGAGATGTTAAGTAGTGTTGAGAGGGAGATAGGTAGCTTTATATGCTGGTATCAGAAAAGAGAGAAAGAGACAAAATCAATGTTGTAATTGTTCACCTGAATGAGCTAGAAAAAAAGAGATGAAATTAAATCCAAATCAAGTAGAAGGAAGGAATTAATAAAGAGTAAGTGCAGACATTGGTTATTAGAAAATGGGCAAAAAAGTGGGAAAATAAAACAAAGGCTAGTCTTTGAAAAAAAATTGTAATGATCAATTTTTTAGCAAGCCTGATTAAGAAAAACATGGAAGAAAAAGACATATAACTATAACTACATATATAGTGTTTGCCTTAGTCCACTGAGGCTGCTACGCCAAATGCTATTATAGACTGTGATTTATAGACAGCAGAAGTGTATTTGTTATAGTCTGGAGGCTCGGAAGTCCTCGATGAAGGCACCAGCAGATTCAGTGTCCCGTGAGAACCCGCTTCCTGGTTTATAGACAGCCATCTCATTGTGTCCTCATATGGTGGAAGGGGTGAGGGAGCTCCTTGGGGTCCCTTTCATAAGGGAACTAATTCTGTTCATGGGGGCTCCACTGTCATTACTTAATGACCCCCCAAAGGCCCCATTTCCTAATACCATCGCATTGAGAATTAGGTTTCACCATAAGGATTTTGGGGGAGCACACACATTCAGGCTCTAGTGGGGTGAAGGTTGACTGGGAACGGGCATGAGGGAATTTTGAGGGGTATTGGAAATGGTTTGTATCTTGATTGGGGGCGGTGATTACTTGGTATATATATTTGTCAAAACACATCGAACTGCACACTTACTTTTTGTAAATTATACCTCAGTAGAATTGATTTTCAAGGTTGTAAAAACTGTTTTGTGTGATACAGTAACATAATAACTACAACCATCTGACCATCAGGAATAATTCTTCAGAAATTGAATAGGGCTATTTAATAAATGTCAGTCACAGACACTTTTTGAGAATTTAAGTGAAACACATTTGAACTCTCATTTAATAGTGTTTAATTAAAGGGGGAAATGAAATGGTAATATTTACTGATTATATACTACCTAGTGAATTATTTTCATATTTTCTCTCATCAACCTTTTTCACACTTCACACATGAAAAATTGGAGACATAGAGATGTCTAGAAAATTGACCAAGGTCTCCACCTTTTAAAGTGACAGAGCTAGAAATAAAGCAGAGTCTGTCTGATTCCACAAACGGTTCTTTTTGCAACTGCACGAGGACCTTTATGGAGACTTAGAATTTATGAATATTCTCTATACTATGAAGTGGTGTTTTGGGTTCCTAGAATTTCCATGAGACAGTTGGGCAGTACCCACAGTTTTAGGCAAGTTTAACATGAAGATTTATCCTACTTTTCTTTGGAGCTTTTTTTCTGTTTGCCCAGGATTTCTGAGTGATCCTAAATGTCAACATCCAACCTCACTAATTTGGATCTAAGAGATAATGGTTGAGATAAATGGGGGAAGAGTCCAAATTATAAGATATTCTTGAAGAAATATGGCTTCATCACTTTGAGGCAGAGAGTGTAACTTGAACCGTCCTGAGGCGGGCCACCTATAGAAGTTCCTTGGCTGAACAGATTAGAATGATTTCCAATTAACATACCAAAGCACGCTGCAAAATCCTGCTGATTGAAGCTCGTATTGTGGATTCCTTTCATGTGAAATGCACTAAAATGTTTTAATCATTTATATCCCTAACTTGATCATTTTTTATTTTTTATTTTATACCTTCTAGAAATCCCGGTTGGTTTTTTTTGGAGACTGACAAGAATAAAATTTTAAAAATATAAACCAATTAGAAATGCATAACCCATGTGAAATGAGGAAAAACAGAAATAGAGAGGTTTGGCTGCGGCAAAAGTTATAAAAATGTCTAAAATCGAGCATGATACCAAAAGGCAGGTATAAAAATCAGTCCCTTGGAGTTGAAAGACAATTCATATTTATCACAAGTCCCAAGGATTCCTCTTGCAAGAGAAGATATTTGCAGTAGGGGACAGAGGAAAGCCTTTTTTATATTAATTTCTTGAGCTGCTTGTGACCAGTGTCATACCCTCTGCTGTTCCCTGTCACTTTTGGAGGTCTTTGAGCTGAGCTCAAGCTGCATGCCTGTCCCAACAGTGGTGTTTTCTCTTCAAAGAGCGGTTGCTACAGCCTCTCAGTTCTGTGCAGGAACTGAAAAGCCTTTGAAATCGGTGCAGCCTCACTGCACAGCTAGCAATAAGCGTTAGAGAAAAACATGCAGCTCATTTGTTTAAAAGTTCACTCGCTTCAGTGTGATTTAGACAGATGTGAAGTAGGTTTTTGCTCCGTCCTCCTCAGCCCTGGCAAAGTAGAGCTGGATCACCTTTCAAAGAGTTCCTCAGTCCTGCCCATGGCTGAGCTTCCGCAACAATGGGGCTTTGAAAGGGGGGGGGGGGTAAAGAAAGAAAGAAAGAAAAGGAAGAAAGAAAGAAAGAGAAAAAGAGAGATGACACCAGTGGGAGAGGCTGACAGCTCAGTCCCAACTCAAACAGTCCCTCTAGTGTCCAGGACAGAGGGGCACGTCTGAAGGTGGGCTGAGGTCTGGGTTCAGAACAGCCCAGAGAATTAATTTGAAAGACTGTCCCCGCCCAGTCCCTGTAAAGGCAGCCACAGCAGCTCTGGTAAAACACTTCCCAGATCACAGGGCCCTTAACCATGTAGATCCTGCCGTATTCCTAGAGAACACTCTTTCTGGGAAATAAAGCCGAGAAACAGTGGATTCTGGGCTGATTTCTGACCAGGTACAACGAACACATAAAAACCAGTGATGCGGAATTGTAATAGATTCATATGATATCAGGGGTGGGGGGACAGCGGATGGGGGGAAGGGGGTTGTCACTTTGTGAGGGTGAAAAGGATAACTAGTGCATTGTTCTGCACACCTGAAACTAATAATAAAAAAAAAATAAAAAAACAACAATGATGCTTTTTTCATTGAATAGGGGATGTGAACCATCAACACACATTACTAGCGACAGTTTATTTCCTCCAGAAACAATGCTCTTTGCGAAGACGCGTTTGTTCATTAGTCATGATGTGTGCAAAGCAGTCGTCACTTGGCGATACGGAGTGTTCATTGCAGTGGAGGTCTGTGTTTGCTGATCAGCGTGATGCCGATTCCACAAGCAAATGGATCTACCATTATGATCTTACTGAAAGCTTAGAAATTGCTTTTATATTTAAAACCTTACTTTGAGAGCCATCAGGCTATGGAGAATACAAACCCACTTGTGAAGTGCACCCGAGACTTTTCAAGTAAATCTGAACAGGTACCAATGATTGAATATACTGTCTGGCATATGGGTTTGATGTGTTTCAAAGCACATGTCTAGGCCATCTTTTTAAACCACACTAAATTTGTGGGCACAATTAGAACGGCCATACAATTTAGCTGCTTGTAAGCTGAAATCAAGCTTCAAGGGAGTGAAAAGGCTAATGAGAAATGGGGCTGTGAGAAGACAATAATTTAATTACATGCCTTTAATTAGGCAGTTGTGTGATAATTTGAGTGTGGCTAAGCCCAGTGAAAATTTAGTCATCCACAGCAATGCTTCATCAACGGCTAGAATTTGAACGTCTTGAAGATTCTATAAAACTTAATTACACGCTGTAGGATGAGAAGGCTGTTGAGTGTAGTGGAAGAAAACGGGCTTGGTGCTATACAAACACGTTCCAACCCTGACCTGATTACCTACTGGGAAAATCACCTTGGCCAGTTCAAGTCACTGGCTGTAGGATGGATGGCTGAGAAAGCAGATGACAGGATATTCAGGAAGCTGTGACCTTGGAACCAGCGCTGGGGAAAAGGGGGAACAGAGGCCGGAATGGGGAGAAGGGAGAAGTTGAATGGAAGTGCCTGTTTGGCTAAAACCGAAGAGGCGGGCGCGCCCGTGCACGCGCGCGCGCGCGCACACACACACACACACACACACACACACACACACACATATTGAGTTCTGGAGTTCAGATAGCTCTTCCGTGACGGCCAGGTCTTTATAGTCCAGTGTCAATCCACCATTGTATGAGGACCACTGAGGGAGGAGGCATAACCTTGCATGAGAAGCTCTCTGCAGATACAAAAGCTCTTGATGTGCTCACAGCTGATGGCTGTCTGCTGATAGCACTACCAAGAGTGGAGGGTCTGGGCAGTGCAAGACAATGGCCTGCAGGTGAATGTAAGGCCCAGGTAGGTCCCTATAAAATGGCCATAACCAGGGCCGGCCGAGGGGCTCAGTTGGTTGAGAGCTCGCTCAAGAGTTTGAGCTCTGAGCAACAGCGGTTCGAGTCCCGGCCCGAGCTGAGCAGCCGCTGAGCTGCCAACAGGTGGTAGGATGGCTCAGCTAAAAAAAAATAATAATAAAATAAAATGGACATAACCATACCTGCAACTCATAGCTGTGTCCTATTGAACGGTGCCTAATACATGGGTGCAATCGCTATAGATTTCAAAGTGGATATCCGTGTTTAGAATAGCAGACTAAGAAATCATCCAACAACTCATCACATAAAATAACATTAAAGTAAAATTTTAGTTAACAAAAAATATGTCGAAAATATGCCATATGCCTCTACTGAGTGGTAACGACTAATCTTTGTATTTGTAAACAATACAGAAGGGGTGAAGCAGTAAGTAAATAGCATCTCAGGACATTTAAAGGATGTAGTTTCACTTTACTACGAATAGGAAAAATACAACTAATTCCTAGATTTCGGCAGTTCACAGATACAGACTGGTGCTTATCGGCAGTACTATTGTTTGACATCTTTAAGGAAGGTTTTCTGATACTGTCCAAAGTCATAGCATAGACAGTGGTTACTGTTCCCATGCAGAACTGTCATTCCTTAACTTTTATTAAAGTAAGTGTATAATACCATTCATAGTTTTCTGAAGCACTCTCATACTGCACAATCCCTTCTCAAACCCCAGACCAGGTCTTAAAGCATTCTGTCTACCATGGTTTAGTAATGCAGGAATACTGCTGTTCCTTTACCTCTAAGGAACTGATGATTTTTAATGGTACTGTTACTTCGTATATACTCTACTTCCTAGATAGGCTTTTTGAGTATCAGTTACAGTATTGCTGTAGACTGAATGTTTGTGTCCCCTCAAAATGTATATGTTGAAACCCCATCCCCAATGTACTGATAGTCCGAGATGAGGTCTTTGGGAGGTGATTCTTATAAAATGATGCACTTATAAAAGCCACCCCAGGGAGCTCCTTTGCCCTCCCTGTCCCACCATGTGAGGACACAGTGATAAAGCCTTTCACGAACCAGGAAGTGACTCTCACCGGACACTGAATTGGTCAGGGCCTTGACCTCAGACTTCCCAGTCTCCAGAATGCTGAGAAATACATCTCAGTTATTCATCAGCTGCCCAATCTATGACATTTGGTGTAGCAGCCCGAATGAACTAAAACGCTGTGCAACAAACTATATATACTGTATGCTTTTCCTATTTTTCTCTTGCTGGGTTTTAATATTAGTGCAAAGCTTATTAAGACCCAGCTGTCTGTAGAACGTATATTACCAGTGTGCTCCCACCAGTACTGCAGCAGAATAGTTATTTTAAATCCTGTGGGAGTCTGAAATCTTTTAAGTCTCGCTTTAGATTTTGAGCAATTAGCATTTAGTTAAAAATATAAACCCACAACATAAAACATGTCACACAAATCTGTCCTTTGCAGATTTAAAGCAAAAGATTTGCCTAATACACATGTGTGCGCGCGCGCACACACACACACACACACACACACACACACACACACACGTGTATTCCTCAGAACTCCAGTGAGTTTGAAAAAATATTGATTCTTCAATGAAGAGAGTGATTTTGTGTGTTCTTTCTTCAATGATGAATTTGAATGTATCAATTTCAGGGAAAAGTAAAATTTTCACTGATAGGCATGACAGTGTATTGTTTGTAGTAAAGTTTGTTACGAGACTCATCATGGTGAATACATTGTTGACAATGATAAGATTCTCATGTTTCTTTTTGGCTTCACATGAAAATAGATGTTTAGAGTATTTTGCAATGTGTGAAGAGCAGATTATACTTTTGGATAATCATAGATGCTTAGATATTTCACTGTTAGTACCGTATTTTCAGTTGCTTTTCATGAAGCCTAGAACTTTATCTGACTAAACTAAATAATGTTATGCCTGATGAGCTTTTATTGTGGTTTCTGCAGAGAGGGAAGGGTGACACAGGCTTATGATTGGCTAGTTGAAATAATTGTATCAGGCTGCAGGGAGCAGGGGTTGTATCCAGTTGTTTGGTGCCTGGCCCTGGGGTCATTAGGGCTGGGAGATGGTGGCCCAAAGTGTAGGAGCCCAACATAGAAGGTGGGGCAGTGAGATCTGGATTGGTTGGTGGCATTGGAAAGGCATGCTTCCAGGTAAGCTATTGTCTGTCTCTAGGAGAGGGCTAGCCCTAGGAGGGACGGTCCCCTCAGGGTCAGCCAGGCCCCAGATGTCAAAACCTCTGGATCAGAAACACATGGTGAATAGAGGAACAGAATAGAAGCCCTAGAAATAGACCCCAAATACCTAAGTGTTTACTGTAGGATGAAGAGAACATTTAAAATGGGCACGAGAAGGGCTTTGAAAAAATGTCGGATTTACATTTACATGTAAATCTGTATTTACATACAGTATTCTAAAGACTGAAATGAAAAATCTAGCAGCCAAATCCTTATACCTTACACATAAATAAATTATAAATGGTATTTTTTCCTAATAAATTCTAATTTTTATTACAAAATGTAATGAAGTACTTTTAAAATAACGAATCGAGGAATAAACATATTTCATAGAATGTAAAGTATGTATTTTTTAGAAAGTGTACCATCATTTTTAGATATTGATATTTGTTTTCTGATTAACCCATATACATTTACAGTGAAAATAAGGGAGTATCATTTTAAACAAAAAGAAGAAAGCGTATTTCTAAGATTTCCTCTCCCTGTAAAATAAATATTTGGCTGATATTGACCAATGGTTGTGGATAGCTAGTGTTCATTTGCAATGGTTCTAATACATATGTTATTCAGACCCGACTTTAATCAAGATAATTTGTACTTTTAAATTGTTTGCTTTGTACGTGTGATTGTCGCACTGGACTTTAGTACATAACTGGTATCTTATTTCTTTTATCAGAAGAAATAAAACAGATTCCAACAACAGGCAGCACCAGTCTCTTAAACTACATAAGATGGACCCACAGTAACTGTCTGATATACTCAGTTTCTCATGTCAGTCACAGACTCTGCTAATATCTCTAGTTTTAAGACCGTAATGATTCCGGGAAGTCCTCAGATACTCTTTCTCCAGATCAGGATCAATTCCTTCTAAAGAACGCTGTTTGCAAGTAAGGCAAGTAAGGTAAATTTCTCCACGTCGTATCACAATGCCTAGTCATGACAAACTTTCATAAGAACAAATATATTTTCATTTTAATCTAGAAGGAAATTTGATGGTCTCCAAAATTTAGACAAGAGTTTTGACATTTTTTTTCTGGAAGGTATTCTTATCAGCTATAATTGACTTCCACTATCACAGGATCAAGAGCTATCTGAACCTGATCACTCCATTAATTCAATATCACTTTTCCTTTCATTGACACAGCTGTAGAGTGTAAATTGCTTGAATCCAGGGGATAACAATACTCTTAACAGGCCCAATTCTCGGAGATTTTCACCTAGGATATTCTCTCAGGGTGTCTGGTGTGACATAAAATCCCCACATTTTAAAATTTGTTCCTGGGAATTAAAAAACTCTGTCATCCTAGCAGGAATTAATATCTGAATAGATCTCTAAGGGTTCTGGTAGAAAAGTCTTAGACATTTGGAAATATTAATAGTTCATTGCTTTCACAACATGAACAGTATTTTCATAGGAATGCTTCCACTTTCTGGGGCATTTTCCTGGGCATTTTAAAATTTGGTTCCGTAGAAGTACCCGAAAGTTGTCCTGTGTTATACCCTGAAAGAAAGCCCCTATTCCAATAGTGGCACAAATCTACCCCCATTAACCTATGCTATTGCATTAATGCAGTCTCTTTAAGAATTTAGTACTTTCATCAGTGGTACTTATTTTGGATTAAAAGAAAGGACTAAAAGACCTTAATATTTATTTCTTTGGCAATAAACAGAGCCAGTTTCTCCTCAGAATACCATTCCTTAATTTTGGTAATGAAATTCCATCGTCTGCCTTGTAATTGAAAGTCTTCTTGAAGGTTTTCAAGTCAGAAACCCTAGAAAAATTCCGAAACACCATTAATTAAGAAGCTGGCTTTCCAAATAAGCTGTTTGTGAATTTTTTATGCCTTCTCTATTCCACATGATGATTCTCATTAACTCACAAATGGTATTACACAGCTGTTTCCTAAAATTCACCATCTTAATGGTAATTAAGGCAGATTATACCCTAAATGCAATCAGTTCAAGGTATTAAATTAGGAACAACCCTTTGCTTCAGAATAAAGTAGATGAGGAAGTTCCTGGCTGCCTGACAAGACTCGATATCCTACTGAAAATGCAAAGCTAGACTGAGAGATTTTGTGTTTTGGATCCATAGACAGTGGCAATTCAGGAATATTGAGCACTAACGAAGAATATCAGATCCGTTCAAGTTAATTAGCACGTCCCTTTCTCCTTTGCAGAGTTCTTCCATCATGCTTCACTCAACATTAACTCTAATTCTGTACTTTTAGGAATAAAAGTAGGGACTGAAGTACCTATCTTTGGGAAAAATTGGCAGCTGAGCACCAGCTTTCTGCATTCATTTGTCAGCATCAACAATGTGTTCACTTTATGGTGGCATTAACTTTTTTTTTTAACCTGTTTAAAAATATATTTCCTTATTTTAAAAATGAAATTTATATGATGTAATATTTAACACATAAAATACTAATATCTTAAAGTATCAACCAATGAAATAGGAAATTAATTTTCTATTCATCTTTCTCAACTAACATACTAAAATATTATGCATGTAAACAGGTTTGTTTTAGGATCAGTTCAAATAATTATTTAAGTTGGGATATTTGTGTCTTATTTTTATGGATAAAATGTCTTTTGTGGTAGGAAGTGCATTTAGCATTTTCTAACACGAGAAAATCATTTCCATTTGAGTGGTGTGAGTTGGAACCAAAAGTATTTGTGTAATCACATTTTTTCTTTTTTCAAACTTCTTTTTTATGCCTATTTGAGTCAATGAGTGAAATATTTTTATGAGGCTATTTTGTTGTTTAGACCCCATGTAATGTTCTCTTATTCAGAGCTTCCTGTGCTTTAGTACATGCGAGGTACTCAGATTCCTAGAAATGCAACCGAAGGAGGGTGGCAATAAGTGAGTGGTTTCATTCATCAGTTACTTCATTTATTCATTCTTTAAATATTTCTGAGTACCTACTATTTACTATATAGTGTAAAAAAGTCATCTCCACCTCGCAGCATGTAAGTTAAACCAAAGTGTTAGCTTTTCAGAAAATTTTATATCTTCCAGTGGTATTCTGTTTTGTGGGATTCCTTTCTCAACTCCTTTTACTAAATAGACATGGGACTTTGGATGAGTGAATAAACTTACTGAGCCTCAGTTGTCTCACCTAATTGCTGTGAGGATTTATGGGATGGTGCATATAAAAGTGCTATTGAATTTTAAAACTAAACGTGGAGATAATATTATTACTATTATTATCATAATTAGGTTTGATACGCAATCAGAGATATCAGAATTACTATTATTATTATCGCTATTAATGTCACCATGATCTGCCCAATTAAATGTTCTGTGTATTAAAAATAAATGCCTGGTAAATATTAGGAAAGGTGGGAAAGGATGACAAGAGGAGAGTACACAAAATTTATTGTGATAGTAATCAGTTTCTCCAAGAGACGGTACAAATAGTTGGTTCTTTGTTGTTAATTTCTACAATGAAAACAATGATGTGATATGCATACTATGTTAAAGAGAAGTCTAATTTACATTTTACAGTGTAAGTAGCTTATTTAATGTTCTTCATTTCATGTCCAGTAGCCTTTTGACAATGACAATGTATTTTTTTCCTCTGGGAGTTACATTATATCAGAACATTATGAAATATTAATGGACATGAATGTACAGAATTTGAAGGAGTTAGATTATCAATACCGAATTCAGACCTATTGATCTCCCATTAAGAATACCAACTATACTGGAAGTCTAGAAGACAATGGTGATTGTGGGTATTAGAAAAAAATTTCAGGCTTTTTTTTTTATCCAACTTTTAATTGGCTAAATCCATTAGTATGCTTTGATCCTTCATTTTTTTAAATCTAAATAAATAAATATATATATATATATATATATATATATATATATATATATATATATACACACACATATATTCTCAACCAGAAGATGTCATTCAAATACTTCATATCATTGAATCAGGTAGGTTGAAATGATAGGCTCTAAACCCTCTTTAAAATATGTGTTATTGTCTAGGCCAGAGAATTTTCCCCTCATTATCACCTCATAAAACAGCTAGGAGAGGAGGCTAGACTTCTTCCCCTAATGCAGTTGTAATGAAGTGAAAGTTTCTGGTTTGCTTTGGATTCCTCCTCACAGGATTTTGCAACCCAGGCCAGCACATACCTTGGCTCATGTATTAGCACATTTTTTTCCTTCACCAAAATTAGAGGTTAGAGACTAGACAGCTTCAGTACGAGCAAGGAATTTGTGAACGATTTGTGGCTGATCATTTACTGTGAAAATGAATGAAAATCACAAAAAGGAATAATCTCCAAGTTTCGCAAAATCACCGTCATACGGAGAGCTTTTAACAGGTTTAACATAAATATTTTAGAGGGCACTTATGGAAGCTCTGTCACCATCAGAGAGTAGTAAAGCCTCAAAAACAGAGAAACTAATTGTGGCCTCAAGTATATGTACAAACTGGTGAAGTTTTAAGGAACTAGATTAAAAAGAGAGGTTGGATGTTTGTGTTGTAAAATCTACATCTATCTCATTCTAAATTATACTAAATAAAAATCAATACTGGTCTAAACCTCACTAGAGAATTCTAATTGGCAATAATTAAATTTTCATTGGTCTTGTTCTAGAATTTTCCATCAACACCTCAGTCTAAAGAATCACATGAGTTCAATTTTGATCTCTGTTAGGTGTTTGGAAGAGAAGGAAGCCACTCTTAAGAGCGGTGCTTCTCTGTTTCATGCACTAGGCATTTCTGTAGTGCAGGTTTTATAAACATGCCCTTTACTATTCATGGAAAAATTCTGCTTTCTTAATAACAACCACATTATGAGCTGCTGAGGTCTTTCTTAAAAAACCACACAACCGCATACTAATGTAGCATATAAACTATGATTTTTTTTAGCGTTATTTCACAAAACAACTTGTACAATAGTGAATACACATACTTTTCTAATTTCAGAAATTTAAAGACATGTCTGGCTGTACAAAATTAGGAAACAGTTTTTTTTCTTTATTTTATTATCTGCATACAAGTATTTGGGAAACAAATGGAAAAAAGCAAAATAGAACAGTAGCCAAGAAAGGTGGGATCTGTAACTTCACATTTTCTTGCTTTCTTCGGGGGAAAATGCTACAGGTTCATTTTCTTTTTGTCTTCCTGAGGAAATGCCACTTTATCTTTGAAAGTCTCTTATAAACTCTTAGTGAACCCACATTGTCTGTTTTCCTAACATGAGTTTAAAAACACATTAAATATCTGTTGTACTTCAATGATGAATATGGTATTTATTGAATGAAGGTAATTTAATACTTTTGTGAAAACGTCTGAGGAATATATATATATATATATATATATTTCAAGATATCATCCTATAAAAAGTATTACATGTGTAGATTCAAAATAGTTTCTAAATGAATTGCAGGCTTAATATTGGATTAGGATATTCAGCCTAATATGAAAAGAATAAAGGACAATATAAGGATGTATTGCCTATGGCAGTATAAAGCTTTAGAGAGGAAATGCACACCCTAAATTGATAAATTTGTTCATGGCCTCTATGGCAGGTTGTTTGTAACAATATTTGTTTGTTATAATATTTGTGAGTACTGATGCATCTATCTAAATGTGTGGAAACACAGGTGACCATGACTGAGGACCTGGCTGTGCATTCAAATACATTTAATTGTGTTTGAAGGGCTCCAAGCAAAAGCCAGCTGGAGAGCTAAAATATGTTTAAAAATATCACTAACTATGTAAAATAGTCCCTTTATTGTAAATATGGTTGAGTACTGGTGATTTCTTTTGGTTCAACCTCATGTCTACACTTGAGGACTACCATTCTCATAGGGGATATCTCTTCATTAGGTAAAATAAAAGCCAGAGGGAGGGTATTTTTGAATATGTTTCAATTTGTGCTAAAAGTTAAGGGTGAGACATCTGAGCAGGAAAAAAGAGCTCTATGATGACAATGCATTTAAGAAAGACAAAGGTTCAAAGAAGCATTGATTTATGAACCATTGTTTGTGGGGGTTATTTGGGCACTTTGGAATGGCAGTGGGAGCGAACCATTACAAAAATAATCATCAGCTAATTCTGATGATTCTTTCCATATTTTTATGGGATGATTAGTTGTTTCCATGGTTATTCACTTAGCCACTCCTTTATACTTTCCCTAACTCAATGAAAGTTTATTGAGTCTCCATTGTGTACCAGGAGCAGCGAGAGGTGCTGGAGACATACTTGGGAAGAACGCATTTAATTTTTTTATCATATTCTAGATGATAACTCAAATAAGGAAATAAAATTGTAGTGTCGTGTGCACAATGCTAAAAAGGGGGCAAATATAAGACATTAAACTCTCTCTCTTCCTCCCTCCTTCCCTCCCTCCTCTCTTGTTGGTTGATATCAAAACCTTCCACTTGCAATGCAAAGGAATTAATGAATCTTATTCATGATTTTGATTCAACTGTCTACTTTAATTCTGTCTTTGGCCAAATTTTATTACCTATTTGTTTTGGTTGTTCTATCATTTGGGAATGGGGGAGAAAATAAATAAATACGTTGGAAACAGCCCTGCTGATACATAGATGCTATTGTGCTCTAAGAATCAGTTTTCTACTCCAAAAGAAACCATTATCTTGAATGATAGCCACATAGAGTACCAAAAATACAAAGCTTGAAGTCAGTGGGCCCAAATCACATTTTCAGAGATTGCCAGTCATGTGTTTTTTTGTGTGGATAGCAAGAGTTGGAGTTGTTAAGAGGATGGGATGAGGGGATAGGTCGCACTGAGGCTGCCACAGGGATGGCGGCACTCAGGAAATGTTGGTTGAATGTGACTCTATGACACCTAGGTTCAGAGGGCCATGGGAGGTCCTTGAGATTTTCTGTTGTGAGAATCTCTTTTGGTGGCCCTGTCCATGAATTTAGATGATGGTCTACATCTCTATTGCACTTGCTAAATTGGTTTATGCCCTCAAAAAACACGGTCCTCCTAATTCTTCAATGAAAAGACCGATTTCATTTCACCTTTAGGACAAGCACTCAGGACCTCTGACAGATGTGTCCTCCACAGCCACCTGGGAAGTCACCAGGTACGGCCTCCATCCATAGGGCCCCAAAGTTAACACCTTCTCTCTTTAGGAGATCAGCCCAGACAGACTCACCACTTCTTAGTCTGAGGCCTTATTCCAGATTCCTGGATGGAAAACCCAGTTACCATAACACTAATGAGAACACCAGTGAACTCACTGAGGGATAAAGGAGAAAAAACACATCTACTCTAAAGAAATTTGTAATGAATGTGTATACTAAATTAAGAGAAATCACTGTTCTCCTATTATTATTATGCCTATCATTACTATAATTATTTTACCACTGCCTGGATCTAGGTTTAAACACACACACACACACACACATACACATATACATACATATATATGAATATATACATGCAAATATATATATATATAAGCTTATATATATATATATATATATTATTTTGGACAGAAAGGAAGGGATTTTTGTTAACAGTAGCTGTCTTTTCGAAGTACTATATTAAGCCCTTTATCTTTTATTGATGCAATCCCTCAAATCATTTCATGCTTCCATGACTAAGAGGTAAACCTTGAAGTCAAAGAAAGGATTACAACTTTAAATCAGCATATAAAAGAGTGAACCTCAAATTCCATGGAAGTGGAAGAGTAACTAATTCTTCAAGGTTGATTAAGGAGAGGAACTTTAGGTACGAGGTGCTTTTTAGAGGCATTGAAGAAATGGTGCCCAGAGTGGTTTGGGGAGCCAATACCCTGTAAAGGGCTGGAGCACCACGTGAATTACCTTGGACCCTGGCATTAGCATCACCCACCTTTCTGTCAGACACTGTTGGGACCTCCCACCCCTGTTTTACATGGTCCGTGCTGGAAAGTGCAGGTCTTCCCTTGAAATCTGATCTGAACATCAGCCTTCTCAGCCTCCTAAAAATTTCTTCTACAGTCAATTAACTTTTCCATATTTTCAGCTTCATCTTGGCCACCTCCAAGATTTAACTGAAACAAGATGCTTCTTAAGGTCACTTTTCCCAGGCAGCCCTTTCAAGTGGAAGCATCTTTTTTCTGCTACAGCCTGGTTACCTCTTGTTCAGGAGGTAGAGTAGGCTTATGTTTTGCTCCATAGGGTGCCTAGAATGTTCTGGATTCTACCTGTAAGAACTCCTTTGAGGGTCAGACCCTCCAGATTTAGCATCCTCTCTCCATCCTTATTGCTGGTCACTCACTTCACTCACTGAAAACTCTCAGCTCAAAATTTTCCTTTAGACTAGCCTACGTTCTGTAACTTTCCAGCTAATGTTCTGGCTACCCACTTGGTTCTATCCAGTTTCTGCAAGAAAGATGGACCAGTGACAGCTGGAAAATTAGTGTGACTCGTCCCATGGCATAGATGTGCCCAAGTGCTAGAGTTGAGTCTCTAACGCCATACAGCTGAACTTAAATATCAAAATTTGATGGACTATGTCATGCTGGAATGGTGTGTCCAAAAACTCAATGTAACAAGCGCACCTCTCACCATGAACCTGGTAATACATGTCCTTTGCTTTCTCCCTCACACTGTCCCTCCTTCACTCATCCTCCAAAGGGGGTAACTCCACCTCTGTCTATATATTCATTAAACAATAGCAGCATCATTCATTATCAACTTATTATTTCACAGTGGGTGGGATACCTCCCAGGTGATACTGGAACATTCCCACACAGGCACCTTATTGTCAGGACCTTCACCCAAGCAGTGTGCCAGTTAAGGGCATCTGAAAGCCAACATGTTGGAAAGCCGACAGATATATAACAAACATATAATAAGAGTTGTAAAAACTTCCCTTTTGCTTTGCTTTTGTGGAAGCTTTGTCAAGAAAGAAATTTGGGAGTTCAATAAAAATGAATGCTTAAAGGTTCCTGACAAGGGTTAAAGACCCCCAGCAGGTGTTTCTGTTTTGTTTATTCTAATTATGATGGCCTCTTAACATATCAATGGGGGCTTCTAGTCTCCTATTCTTTTCCATTACAATTGCTTTCATCATGTGTGAAAATACACATCTGACACACTAAAGTGTGCTTCCTCATCCAATGACCTTTTCCTCCCTTCCACCGTCACTTCCCACAGAAAATGCTTAGATTGTCATTACCTAATATATAAAATCTCTGATGCTAAAACCGTGCTCTCCAATTATAATCTTTGTACTTTCTTTTTTGCAAGTGCTTCTTTCATAAAAATCTTTTATCTCTACCCAAAGTCATTGACCCCACCATATTCTCTAACTCTTCAATGTGTGTGGCTTTTTTATATATATATTTTATTGGGGAATTGGAGGAGGGGAACAGTGTTGGGGAATCAGGGAAGGGGAACAGAGAAGTTGCTGTCCTTTTTGTTCTTCAGTCTAGTTGTGGAGGATGTCGCTTCACTGACCCATGTTGGTATTATCATTGTGCTCTTCCCGGGCAAGGCACATCAGTCGCCAGCCATTGGATGGCCGCTCATGGTAGCTCATGGCAGCTCACAAAAGCGCACTCCCACTGCCAGCCAGTCCCACTGTAGCCTACACCATAGCCGGCAACTCACGGCAGCCCAGCTCCAGGTCGAGCTGTTGTTCAGCATCTTAGCTGTAGAGAGCGCAGTGTCACCGGCCCTCATGTGGGATCCTAACTGGGGCCCTGCTGCTCAGAGCTGGCGTCCCAAGCCAACTCCTAACCAACGTGACACTTGGCTGGCCCATCAGTGTGCTTTTTTTTAAATTAAACTTTATTGGGGTGACAACTGTGAGCAAAGTTACAGAGATCTCAGGTGTACAATTCTGTAATACATCATCTATATATCACATTGTGGGTTCACCACCCAGAGTCAGTTCTCCTTCCGTCACCATATGTTTGATCACTTTACCCTCATCCACCACCCCCTCCCACTTATGCTGTGGTAACCACTAAACTATTGTCTGTGTCTATGAATTTTTGCTTCTTCATTTGTCATGTTCCTTTGTTGTTTTCAGTTTTATATACCACCTATGAGTGATATCATATGGTTGTCAACTTTTTCTGTCTGACTTATTCGCTTAGCATTGTAATCTAAAGACCCATCCATGTTGTCACAAATGGCACTGTTTCATCTTTTCTATGGTTGAGTAGGATTCCATTGTGTATATATACCACATCTTCTTTATCCAATCATCTATTGAAGGACACTTTGGTTGTTTCCATGTCTTGGCCACCGTAAATAAAGCTGCAACGACCAACAGAGTACATATATTCAATGTACTTTATTCTTTATTTCTTTTTTACTTATCTCCAGGTCAAATGATATTGAACTTCATTATAATCTTTTGCAAGCATCCTCAGCTCTCCAGCCTGTCTTCCTCGACTGCATTCTTACTCTGCATGAAAACTGGAAAAAAGCTTTTTCCATCCTTCTCATAGATAGACCGCTTCCTAGCTACCAAATTCAATAGAAACTGGGGTTGGATAGCCCCCCATTTTAAAGACTGTAGACTTGCTGCTGCTGTGTATCTGCTTCCTGTTTCTGTTATTCCAACCAAATCCCTAGTGTCTCCGCTGTTGAAGTTGCAGGTTCTGTTCCCTCCCATGGTGACCTGTCATGCAGGAGGTGGTTTTTCTCCTTTGTTGTTTATTGTTCCAACCTGACTTTGGTGTCTGCTCCTACTTTATAGATTATCTTTCCCTTGTTCCTTTCAAGCACTTCTGAGGGCAACTTTGGGAGGAGCTCAGGCTACTTTGATTTGGGACAGGATTAACAAAAGTATCATTTACATTCATGGCATTCTTTCCATTTTCTTTTTCTTATGGGACAATGTTAGAAGCTGTGTAGGGCTCCACTGCCACCTTTATATTTTGTTTTTTGTTTTTTATAAAGGGATTTCTGATATATTTCTAAGTTAGCTTTTTAGTATTTTGTCAGAAATTCATTAAAAATATAAAATTTTGCAATTGCCATTACCTACAAATATGTGAAAAAATTATTACTGAATTAAATGTTAAATTTCTTAGATATCGATTTCTTTTGAATTAGTTTATTATGATTTTGAATCTATCAAGTATTCATTATACTTCATGTATTCATGTATACTTCAAGTATTCATTATACATCATGCCTTACATGATTTCATATTCCATTTGCTGTTCTGCCATATTTTTATATCTTTACCCAATGTTGAGTAAATTCATGCATTTTTTTTTTATTTATCCTGACTCTTGAGCTGTAAGCATTTCTGGGGGGGAAAAAAACATTACATTCTAAAATAACGCTAGCCAATCTTAGTTGTATCCTAAAAGCTACTCTGCATTTTTTTACTTTCATTTTGCACATCAGCCATTCCAATTTTCTTACCTCAAACCCTCAAACATGTCACATATCTCTGAGTACATACCTGTAAGTCCTACTGTATTGAAAATTTGGATGAGAATTAACCTCAGCTCTTTTCCCTATTACCCAATTCTCCTTGTGCATAATCATTATCTTTGCTTTTTTTTCTCCAAATCAGAAAAAAAAATTTTTTTTAAACACACTTCTTTTTAAGACCAGGCCTTCTAGTTGTGATAATTAATGCCATGCTATTCTTTGGAATCTTTCAACAGTATCCCCCCTGTCTATCATCCAGTATATGCACTCAACTCTTCCATCAGTCTTTCTGTCTTTCAACTTTTCCTTATGCTAACACTTTCTATACCGTGATTCCTCCTCAATCTGCTGCCTATTGGCTTATTTTCTGAATTCCAATTGGCAACATTTGACATGGTCTTCTTTAAGTTGCTTTCTGCAAATCTGCCCTCTCTTGATGACTGTTTGCTGTCATTCTCCCTCTCATATTTGCATCCACTATTCTGTCTCCTTACACGCTGTAGTTTGGAGATTTCAAACTCTTCCCATTATTTCAACTTTCAACATGCAGAAGACTACAAAAACATTGTCTCTAAGTGTGTGCTGTTCCCTTATCCTCTGGCCCATGCTTTCCCTGCATTCTGAAATGCTTTTTCCTCATGGGGCATCTAGAGAACTTGCAAGCTCTCCATGTCTCTCCTTCAAAACTGTTCCTCTTCCTGGTTTCTCAGTCTCTCGGGCAAGACGGCCACCACTTCTTTCTTCATACAGTTACTTCCTTGAGACTGTCAGTTCTGCCTTTACAATATCTTCGCATCTCAGTTCTTCAATAGCATTGATGGTGTCCCCATTATCACTTGTAAATAATACTATACCCATTCCTTAACTGAGAACTTTAAATAAAATGCTAAAAACGAACAAAACAAGCAAAACAAGACAGGAGGTAGAACATAATTTAATCAGTGTCATTATTTCAATTGCAAATGTTTTACTTCATTCCTGAACTTCAGATTCCCATCACTCTCATTATTTCAGAAAAACTTGAAAACAGCCTAATTATGAATAAAGTGACTAAATATTTCCCCATAGAAAAACAAAAACACAGGTCAATTGCCTAAGCGCAATGATAATTGCATTTTTAAAATGGCAGACAACATAAAACAGTCTCAGTAAAATTTTTCCATTGTTTATTGCCCAAGAAAAATTCCTTCCTAAAAGTTAATTTTCTGTATATAAGTTGACAAAAATGGGTGTCCTAGCTCTTCCTCTCATCCTCTTTCTCTCTTTCCCTTCATTCAGAGCTTAAAAGAAAGCATATATTTTTGGTAAATTGCACTTATACTGAGAGGGGAAAGATTGAAGTTTTGAGAGCACACAGATGGGTTTCTTTCCTGAGACAGCAGAGTAGAAAAGAGGAATTCTCAAAACTCCTCTAAACCCTCAACTTTCACACCCGGGCCCCACTACAATTCTCTGTGAGAGTGCACCTCAACACGTGGAACTTTCGGAGGAGGAGAAATTGCTGTAGTGTGTGTGCTCAAGAACTCTGAACTGAGGTAGACGCAAAATGGAAGTAGAGTAAGAGGCGGTGAGAGTGAAATAATCTCCCGCATTGACAAGAGGTCACGCGCATGTCCCAGCATAAGTGCAAAGGGAAGAGCCAATATCAGTGAAGAGCCACTGAGCACTGAATTCCTCCTGAGAGGTCACATGCCAGGTGGATTTAGGAGTGTGAACGGCAGTACAGATTCAGACCAAGTTTCTTTGTTTGATCAGTAGTGGGGGTGGGGGGAAGCTAGATATGAGAATATCTATTAATGGAGGGACTCCATTATTAATGAGTATTTCTTCAGAACTTCTTTTACCAAGAATTCTAAGATGGAAAGCATCCACGCAACAAAATTGTTCCAAAATCATAGTTAATGGTCATCCTCTTTTAACAAGACTTTCCTGTAGTTTCTTCTACCTGGTGTGGTCTGTCAGGCCCCAACTGTTGGCAGGGGACGTCACAGGAGGCCAAACCAAGTACGGTGTGTTTTGTGTCTCACATTCTTAATTTATTTGTGTATATTGCTTCCTCCTTCAAGGTGGTAAATATACCAATTGATGTGCATTCACAGGCCACATCATGTGTATGTTACTGAATGCCAAGATGGAGAGCATCTTCATAGCTGCTTTACTCTTGTATGTCTCCCATCATGTTTAGCATAATGTCTTATATAATAAATGTGCCCATACAAAGTTATTTAGTTGTTTGGCATACACAGAATTAACAAGATGAGTTTTATTCATAGCAGTGGCTGCAGAAATGAAATTAAAATCTCAGTTTCTGTGCATATTTTCATGTCTCTGAGTGTAGTGTCGAATCTTCAGGTAGGAGCACTTGGAGAGAGGTGAGTAAATTTTACCTGGAACATTGTTGCTGCAGTACCTGGAAACAGATGATGATATTGCCTTACTTTGGTCTGCCCAACCATGCCTTTAACATGTAGAAGTTAGAGAATTCATAAACTAAGGCAAACTTCAGATCTAGCAACTCATGATTCATTTTGTAAAGTATCAAGCATGGATTGGCAGAGTATATGAAATCTACTAAACTGAGTCAATACAAGTGACGTGAATTTCTAGTGGCCTTGGGTGTAAGTTAGACTCACAGCTAGTGCATAGGACTGAAATGAACTTTCCTGTTTTTCATCCTATGTAAATCCTGTAACTTCCAAAAACTGTAGACTTCTCAGTGTCCCTAAATCTGGATCTGACGCAGTGCCATTTCAATTACTGTATTTCTCTTGTAGATATTTTTTGCTGCTGGGTTTATTCATTTATTTATTCAACACATATATACCAACTGCATTTATAGCCCACATTATGTGTATGTTACTGAACTTACAAAGTTGAAAAGATGTATCTCTACCCTTACAGGTTGCAGTTTAGATTGGAATGAGATGTGCAAACAATGACAATGTAATATGTCAGCCGCTTTAGTGGAGGATGGCAGGAGACAGTGTGCCAGGCTGCCCAAGGGTGGGACTGTATCAAAGAAGACTTCACACTTGAATTGAGACTCACACAGTGAACAGGATTTTGACAAACTCATTCCAGGAAAGGTCTCACAAGGAAGAGTTATCCCAGTGAAGTGCTACAAAATGGCTTCCAGCCAAGGGGGTGAATCAAAATAAGCCTGAAATACCACGCTGTGTCCATTTGCAAGGCCATGTCCCCTGCAGCACAGCTGGTTCAGATCCAATAGGAGGTGCTTTCACTAATTCATTTGTTCAGAGAAAATGCCTTAGTGCAATCCACCCGCCCAGAGTGGGTTTTGAGATACTGTGTACAAAGGAAACCCTGGGCA
>NW_017731430.1:3538215-3541361 GCF_001890085.2 Hipposideros armiger
TCTGCAAATACAACTTGAAAAAAACTGCTGAGATTTTTGGGGAGGGAGGTTCTATAATTTCTTAAGAACAGCTCAGATAGAAATCTCATGTTATGAGGAGTACTCATAGAAACTGAATTTTGTATCCACTTTTTGATCTTATGTAATTACCATATAATTTTATGTAATTACTATATCCTTTTAAACCTTATTGCTTTACATTCATTTCATATTTTTTGTTTCATCATTCTCCTTTATTGACTTCTTTTGGATTATTAAAATGTTTTAATTCCAGTTTTTCTCATTTATCAGTTTGTTACACTTTCATTTATTATATCTAACCACACAAATGTGTCTTGCATACTTGAAAAGAATAGATATTCTGCTGCTGTTGGACGGTGTGTTTGATATATGATTAGTTCAAATTGGTTCTTTGTGCTGCTCAAATCACCTTTAATCTTACTCATTTTTTTCTGCTATTCTTTCACAATTACTGAGAGCAGTATGTGTAACTCTCTAAATAGAATTGCAGATTTGTTTTATTCTCCTTTAGTTCTGTAAATTTCTGATTTTAAAATTTTGGTAGTTGGATGAAATCTAGGATTACCATAGCTTTCTGTTGAATTGCTATTTTTTTTTAAACCAAATGCTTCTCGTTATATCTTGTAAAAATTTTGCCTTAAAGTCCACTTTTTCTACATTTAACATAGCTGCTCTAGCTTTCTCCCTTAGTGTTTTTGTTTTTAATATTTTTCTCAGATATTCACTTGTTTTTATATTTAATATATGTTTCTTAAAAGCATATATTTGAGTTTTGCTTTTCTGTTGAATCTGACAGTCTCTGGTATTTAACTGAAGTATTTATTCAACTTACATTTCATGTAAGTACTAACATAGTAATTAAAAAAAAAACACGTTTTTTTTGTTTGCTTGTTTTCCATTCCTCTCATCTTTACTTCATCCCATCATGCCTCCTTTATTTAAGCTTTTGTATTATTCAAGTATTTTTATTTGACTTTTTCCTTTATTGGTTTGTTAAAAGTTATTTAATATTATTTTCATAGTTACTTGATGAATTACAACATACATGTTGTAATGTGTGTAAATAATTCATTCTTTCTTTGTTACCAAATAGTATCCCATTTCTGGGTTTAATTTTCTGTAGTTTCCTCCGCTAGGATTTTTCTCTTCAAGGATTAGCTGCTTTGGCAGCCTCTAACTCTAGTTCTTTTCTCCTCAGCCCAGAGAGTCTGCTTCTTTTCATTTTTATTTTTTTAATTTCATTAAAGTTTATTGGGGTGACATTGGTTAGTAAAGTTACATAGGTTTCAGGTGTACAATTCTGTAATACATCATCTATATATCGCATTGTGTGTTCACCACCCAGAGTCAGTTCTCCTTCCATCACCATATATTTGATCCCTTTTACCCTCATCTACCATCCCCCCCGGCCCCCACCTTANGTGAATATTTATGTTCAGATACACATGTGTACCCACCACCCAATTCAAGACCCAGACAATTCCCAGCATCTCAGATGGCTCCCTTGTGCCTCCTCCCACCCCAAGAAGACACCGCTATACTGATTTCTGCCGCAATAGGTGACATTTTCCTGTTCTTTGACCTCAGACAGATAGGACCATGTGAAACATACTACTTTGGGTTTCGCTTCTTTCTCTCAAATTTTGACTGCAAAATTCCTCCACGTTGTTGTCTGCAGCTATAATTTGCTTTTTTTACATTCCACTGTATTCCACTGTGTGACTATACCCCACATTTTTAGCCACCATCTTTGTTTAACCGCCACTGATGAAGAGTTCTGGCTTGTTACAGTTATGCTCAGTTTGGGGTTATTGCAAACACTACTGCTGTTACCATCCTTGTGCATGTCCTTCGGAAGCTCTGGACCATTTCTCTTGGATGTAAATCTAAGAATGAAATTGTTAGACCGTAACGGAAGACTCCGAAAGAACCGTGTGCAGCCTTCCCCCTTACCTGCCTAAGATTTAGATGGAAAGGCCTGCTTTAGGAAGGGAATCTTAGGATGTTCGCCTGGGCCTAATTTGAATTAAGTATGGTAGATAGGAAGGCTCCAAGCAGAAACGTGGTGCTGGGTCACCTTGTCATGTCCCATGAAAGCAAAACTCGGCCTGCCCTGTGCATTTGGGTCTTTCTGAATTACCTGTCAATCACCCATTCTTACTTTTGAAACCTAAGATCCTTTTCCTCCCATTTCCCCTTTGTCCAAAATTCCATAAATACCCAATTTTATCTCACTTTGAAATTTCCATGCTTATGTGAATCCCCCATGCACACATATTAAAATTTGATTTTCCCCTTCTTTAAAAAAAATTGTTAGATCATAAGCTAGGCATATGTTTAACCTTAATAGAAAAGTACCAACGTTTTCCTAAGTGGTTGTATTAATTTGTACTCCCATCAGCAGTGTATGACAGTTCTGTATCTTCACCAACATTTGTGTTTCCACCTTTTTTATTTTAGCCAGCATGTTGTATTTCGCTGTGCTTTCAATTTGCACCTCTCTGAAGCCTAATTATGTTAGCATTCTTTTGTGAAATACACATTCAAATCTTTTGACTGTTTTTCTATTTGGTTGTCTTTTTATTATTGATTTGTTGAAATATTGCATGTATTTTAAATATTTGTCTGTTTCAGTATATGAATTACAAATATATTCTCCCATATCGTGATTTGCCTTTTCTTCCTCTTCATGGTGTTTAAAAAAAAAAGAGAATTTTTAAATTTTAACGAAGTTGTTAATATCCTTGTGTCCTTTTTGCTATATGTTGCCCAGCTCAAGGTATGAAGATATTCTTCTATGATTTCTACTGCAAGCTTTATTGTGTGCCTTTTATACATTAAATTTGCATCCCATCTGTAATTCATTTTGTTCATGGTATGTTGTATGGACCAAATTATTTTTTTCCCACATAGATATTCAAAAGAACCAGCATCATTTACAGAAACTCAATCCTTTCATAACTCTTCCACAGGTCACAGTCTGTGGGTTGGTTTACTTCTGCTCAGCCCGTGTTGATTTTTTTTTGTCTGTTCTTGCAACAGTACAATACTGTCTTAATTACTGTGACTTTGTAATTTATAATCACTGTTTATCAGGTAGTTTTTTGTTTGTTTTTTAATGAATT
>NW_017731430.1:3543651-3547571 GCF_001890085.2 Hipposideros armiger
TCTTTTTAAAGGAACTCTGTTTTCCTGTAGCAAGATGATGATTCCCCCCTGGTAAAAAGCAGGCATTAGTGAAAAAATCACTTCTCTGTGCTCTCTTCTGTCTAGAATTATGTACGGCTCGTCAAATCCTCCTATTGGTTCTTCTGTGGGGTTGTTGGAAAAGTCATGATGCATTTTTGCAATGAAAAACATAGAAAAAATACGTCATGACTTTTCCGACAACCCAATATGCTTCTAAGCAGTTTTCTTATGGATTTTGTTCCACTTTTGTTGTTGTATATGGTGAAAAATGAATCTGATACAAATAAAAATCGTAAGGCCCAAACTGGAAATATGTCTGCTCTTTATACAAGCCTGGCTTAAAAGCAGAGTTGTATGCAAATAACTAGAGAGGATAGTTGGGAAGTGTTGGAAAGCGGAAGGCACGTCAGCATGCTTATGTACTAAAGGATTCAGTGGAAAATGAAAGGCTGAGGACTCAGGAGTCAGGAGTTCATATGAATTCATCAGCATTGCATTAGAGGAGGAGCTTTGTATAGGAAGAATTGGTGAGATTGGAGCCAAGGCTAATGGAAGAGCAGAAAATGGAAATAGTTCATGTAACCTCCATTTTCAATGTGAAATATGAATAAAAGTCATTGTTCTGAATAAGAGAATGACAGTAGAAGAAAGAAGTCTCAGAATAGTAATGAAGCATTAGAGCACATGCTAGAATGATACAGAGGAAACTGGCCAGAGGTGGTTCATAGAATTCCTGAGCTATGTTGAGGGGCGAGCCAGACATCACACCATAAGTTCAAATATCTTTTTACCTCCATAGCTCAACTCTGAAAGGCAGCTCTTTGGCCATGGGACTAGGAATCTTAACTGTCCTTTTACCATTATCTCATCTTGAACTTAGGCTTTGGTCCATTGTGAATTTATCCTGAGAACTTTGTACATTGGGGGACACATCAATTCTAATTCTTGAGGTTCACTGCTGGGTGTCCTAGGCGTTAGCTAGAAGATGTAGCTTGATGATAGAGAGAGTAGAGAATTGCTGTTCGTGTCCATTTGGACCATGTAACTTCACAGTATTGATTCCTTATAAAGGACCATGTTGGATTTCATCTCAGTATCATCTTTGATGGAAGTGTGTCATGTACTGACCCAGCAGTCCATCACAGCACCTCTTTCCTCCTATCTTCTCACTTCATTACCTCACCAGAAGCCAGATGTTCACTTATTCAACTCCTTTGAGACTGTTCTGTTAGCAATGGAGGATAAAATCTGATCCAAAAAGCACATTTCTAATTATCATGAGATCTATGACTGTATCTTGCTTATCAAGATAAGATGTAGAAAGATAATGAATCAAATTATCTTGGTGGCAAGGTCTTACTGACCCATATGATGCTATCTTTATCTAATTTACTGAAAATAGTAAATGCTGAACTAAAATTAACTCAGTGTAATTCTTTCTTCACACATGATGAGTGGGTCGCAAATATCGTTGCATAGCAAAGTACCTCCAAACCCAGTGGCTTACAGCAACAGTCATCTCTGACTGCTCACATGTGTGTGGGCTTTGCTGTGCTTCAGCCGCCCTGGGTTGTGTCCAGCTGGGCAGTTTGTCCCTGCATCCTCCTGGCACCAACAGGCTAGCCAGGGCATCGCCTTCTTATGGCAATGACGGAGGTGCGAGACAGCAGGCACAAACATGGGACACCTCTCTGGCCCAGGCATGAAACTGACACACTCTCACTTGTGTCTCTTTGTCATTGGCTAAAGCAAGTAACATGTCCAAGCTCAATGTCAAGGGACAGAAATGTGTGTTCTACCAATGATGAGGCCATGGTGAAAGGGTTGATGAATGGAGGAGTGAAAATCCGGACCAGTGAGNTAAAGGACCATGTTGGATTTCATCTCAGTATCATCTTTGATGGAAGTGTGTCATGTACTGACCCAGCAGTCCATCACAGCACCTCTTTCCTCCTATCTTCTCACTTCATTACCTCACCAGAAGCCAGATGTTCACTTATTCAACTCCTTTGAGACTGTTCTGTTAGCAATGGAGGATAAAATCTGATCCAAAAAGCACATTTCTAATTATCATGAGATCTATGACTGTATCTTGCTTATCAAGATAAGATGTAGAAAGATAATGAATCAAATTATCTTGGTGGCAAGGTCTTACTGACCCATATGATGCTATCTTTATCTAATTTACTGAAAATAGTAAATGCTGAACTAAAATTAACTCAGTGTAATTCTTTCTTCACACATGATGAGTGGGTCGCAAATATCGTTGCATAGCAAAGTACCTCCAAACCCAGTGGCTTACAGCAACAGTCATCTCTGACTGCTCACATGTGTGTGGGCTTTGCTGTGCTTCAGCCGCCCTGGGTTGTGTCCAGCTGGGCAGTTTGTCCCTGCATCCTCCTGGCACCAACAGGCTAGCCAGGGCATCGCCTTCTTATGGCAATGACGGAGGTGCGAGACAGCAGGCACAAACATGGGACACCTCTCTGGCCCAGGCATGAAACTGACACACTCTCACTTGTGTCTCTTTGTCATTGGCTAAAGCAAGTAACATGTCCAAGCTCAATGTCAAGGGACAGAAATGTGTGTTCTACCAATGATGAGGCCATGGTGAAAGGGTTGATGAATGGAGGAGTGAAAATCCGGACCAGTGAGACAACCTGTCACACATGGCAATGTCCTCTTCCTCTCCTTCCCGCCCACCGCCTCCCAATTTTTCATACAGGGTTCAGGAACCTTCTTAGAAGTCACTCATCATATGTGTATAGAGAACAAAAGGGCACGGGCTTGTTTTTTGGTTTTTTTACATGGTATTTATCTCTAAGATTACGATTGGACTAACCCGATGTGATTTCATATCTAGGATTAAAGTGAGAAACAATATAGAATGATTAAGGAGAATGCGCTCTGCCATTAGGAAGACCTGGAGCACAGACCCAGCTCAACGCTTTTTAGCTGTTAACATGGCAGCTTGTTGCCTTTAGTGTGAAATGGCGGTATCAGTGGTGCTTACCTCAATTTACCTCTATAGATGAGGTTGTTGAAGTAAATGGAATGACAGACACATGCCTGGCGTGGAGTCGATGATAAGGATTTATAGATGTTGTTATTTCCATAGAAGCTCTCACAGGGTGTAGAGCACACACTGGAGTACCCAAATGCTAAATTACTCTTGCAATGAGACAGAGAACATCTTCAAAGGGCTAATGATATTTGAGATTGTTGTTGAAAGATTTCACTAGTCAATGAAGGAATGAAGAGGGAACCTAAGGATTAATCATTGCTAGATTAAATGAATGAGAATAAATAAACTTATTACGATAGTGGAAGTCTTAGGAATTTTTATATGTCGTATACTGTTGCTCATGGAAGCATGGTATTTATAATCTTACACTCTCTCTAATGTCCATGTGACATCCACTTTTCAGTTTCCCTCAAAATCATGTTCTAAAAGTAAGTTAAGGCCGAGAGGGGGGGCATGTGACATGGGCCTTTTGTAACTAGCAAAATTGGTAAAATGTTCAGCCACTAGAAACAACAGTGCAGCTGTAAATAGCAGTCATTAAACTGCAAAGTAATTTTCCTCAAATGCTATTACCCTATAGGTTTAGAGGAAATTATATATACCATATAGATAAACGCACCATTCTTTTTTGCTGAAGAAATAGTGATTTACGTTCTAAACCAAGAAAATGTTAGCTTACAATAAAAGGCCACTTGCAACTTTGCCATTTACAAGCTCACTTATTGTTCATAACTCTTATAATTGAAGCTTGATTATATTATCCTGCTGCACAGCGTGATTTCCTGTTATTTGTCTAATGTTTTTTAAAGAACGGTAATTCAATAAGTACAGTGATGGTCATCCTTGGCCCCTAACAAATGTGCTATTTCACGAA
>NW_017731430.1:3549346-3563462 GCF_001890085.2 Hipposideros armiger
TTAAGGGATTAGAATCCAGACATTTCTGTATTATATTTTATTTTGGAATTATTAATTGCAGTTCTAGTTGATTGACTCTTACTTTTAATGAGTGTCAGATGAAAATTCATGACATTCAGCTGAACCAAAGTCAGACTTTTTTTATTTTGAAATTCCCATTTGCCTTTCCCAGTTGGGAGCCATTTTAGTTTGTGAAATTCCAGCGCAGTGGCTACAACTTCAGATCTTTTCAGATGCATTTTCTCATTTTACATGGGAAGGCTGAGGCTTTAATTAGTTCTGTTTAGATTTGGGGGGGGGGCGAGGCGGGGCAGGGATCTACCTATTTCAAGTGACATTATTTCATCCCATGTGTGCCCGTACCCGGACAGCGAGGGAATACGCACACAGATCACTGCCATAAACACAAACAGCACACAGATGGGTTTCCAACAATTCTCTGGCTTCTTAATGAACACTTGTTCTGTGATCACCTTTGAAGTGAGGAGCATTAGCTGGAGTGGTGGTTTCCGTGGCCTTCACTTGCTGGTAGTAACCAACGGCAGAACCAAAATCAATCTCTGTCAGGCTGGTAATTGAGCACTTCCCTAATTTATGAGACAGTTTTCCCATTAACAACAAAATCGCGAGAATTAAATAAAAACAGACCTTCACAAGTGCTGCTGCATAGGTGAGTGCGGGATAAGCATTGATGAATGCGCGTGCCTTGTGCAAGCCTGACTTTGAAAAATTCTGTGTCAGAGTTTTAGGTCACATTTTGACAACAATTAGGAACACTGAAATAAATAGGTGGCAATTCTTCTTTGTTATGACAGGGGACGTAAAGCCATCCTTACCAAGAAAAAAGCCTATTTTATGAATATGAATTGTATTGCTGCAGTGCTCAGCCATCTTGCTGTGACGGAATCTGTAGGCACTTCTATTATAAACCAGAGTAGAATCCTTTTGAAGATTCGAAAAGTTTGGTTAAGCTGTTTTCACCTCATTATTTGTAAAATTCCTGTGCCACTGCAATTCTGTGCTTCAAACAGAACCCACAAAATGGTTAAAAAACATTAATATCTAATGTTTATGTTCAATCTGAAAATATCCAACTAGTATTTTGTGAAATATTCTGAGAAAGTCTAAATGACTCAAGAGTGCTGGCTGAAATGCTAAGTCTTTCAAGTTTATTATAATTTTATCTAATTTATAAATGTCAAAGATTCACCTGTTGATAGCATAGGCATGAGTTAATTTCTTTAATTATATGCATCTTTATATTTACATTGATCTAAAGACTATCACCTATAACAAGAAAGTGATATTGTATGGGTTGGGCTTAATCTACATGGATACCAAACTACTAGCCCATCTTGTCAGAAATTCAAACAGGTCCTATCTGAAGCTACTAACTGAGTATATGAACTGAGTTTGACAATTCATTTACAAACAGATTAGTAACTTTGCATTCTATATAGTCGTTGCATCTGCTTTATCCAGGATTTCTCTAGAGAAAACAAAGAAAAAACAATTTAATAAAATAATCAAAGGCAACTTTTCAATGTACATTTAAGAATAAAAGTAAAATTACTGAAAATTCTAGAAATTGAAGTGTGATAGCCATAACCTGTACAAATAGAACCTATATAAAGTATGAATATGTAGTTTCGTATATACCCATATACACACAGAACATAAGGTACTAATTTAGGTGGTCTGGGTTATAATAACAGTCATATACGCCTCACATCATATAAGTGTTCCTGGTTGGGAAGGTGAAAGTTCCTCTCCTGAGGATGGTTCAGGATCTCCAAGTACCTTATGGTCTGCGGTTCTGCCACCTACTGGGGCCATGTTATTCAGCCTAAAGAGTAGCAAAGTCCAAGCCTGGAAGTGTGCTCCCAATTTAAAGCCCATTTCCTAGAAATGGCCCTCATCTTCTCCTGTCACATTCTGCTGAGTAGGTGGCAGTTGCCTGGCCACAGCTCCCCACAGATCTAGCTGTGATGCCAAGTCGGAAGAAGGGGAACACACAGATTTGTTCTGCCACGTGTCCGTAATGACTGAGAATCCTAATTTAAATTTCTACAGTGCCTACTGGGAACTCAACTTTTTAGCAGCCTTCTATAATTAGAATGCAGCAGTAATTAAGCAAAGGGGTGCTCAGCGCGTCTGAAATATTGTAAAGTGTGTGAATTGAAGCTCTTGTACGTTACATGGAACAGAGCCATTATGGTGGCCACCCAGATTCTAATGAATTTTTGCTCTTTGTGTAGTCCTGATTTTTGTTACCTGGTCTCCTGTTCTGCCATAAATTAAGAGAAACAAATGATAGTGAAAAAAAAAAAAAAGAAGGGTGTTGCCATCGGCAAGTACATGGAAAACAGCCTCCTATGCGAGGAAGACAGGTAAATAAATGCATAGACAAGCCAATTGATCAAACAGTCAATCATGACAGTTTGAAGCTGTGAAGATATGGTCAAACCACTTATCTTTCACACATAGAGCCAATAAAATGTCTTTTTAAAAGCCTTCTTTGACTCTCTTTGTCAGAATTATCACCATCTCCTCTGGGCTCTAAATCCCTCGATATTTCTTATTTACCTTCAGTATGACATTTATAACATTTTTACCTTTTCGAAACTGTGAGCTTTTGTAGACTAAGGATGGTTTTCAGTTTTGTTTTTGGTTTGTTTGTTTAATCTTTCCCCACTCTCTGTCCATAGCACAATGCTTACCATAAAAATAGGTGAAATGGATGAATCAAACTGGATTCCAATATCATTAGGTGAAATCTTACATTATAGCAGGGGAAGTACAATATACAATCTAATTTAGAAATGAGTGTTCAGATTATAACATCATGTTCCTGCAAGAAGTAAATTTTGAGTTATCAGAAAAGCTTATCTATCTACACAAATGTTACATATAAATTAAAATGCATATGTACTATTATGCATGTTATCAATTTCTTATACTATTGTGGAATGGAAGAAATAGAAACGGTACAGTGTCAGTGTGGCTATTATATGAATTTCATTTTACCAAAGCTTAATGAGAGCTTGCATAGCATACATACACACATGGAAAGTTTAAATATCAGGAGTTAACCCTTCCACAAATTTCACTTTGGATCTTTAGCACCATCTTCCATCACCTCTACAAATGGTCAGAGAACACACATATAATCAGACAGGGTAGTTTTGATGTTCTGGAATACATATTGAGTCCAAAGATCCTAGGGCAATGCCTCAGTGAAATGTCCATTTACAGGTCATTACCGCTTAATGTCTCAAATGCACATCCATAAATTGACTGAGTTGTCTCTGTCCAGATCGCCTAACTCCCAATTAACCGTGATGTTTTTAAGACAAGACAATTTTACATTTTTCACATCTACAAAGATACGAACCAAACTTCTATCAGCCAATTGTTTAAAATCTTCTGTATGTCTTAAATTTTGCAGAGTGAACAAAATTATCCTACGTTGGCTACGTTTCTTTCTTTACACATTGTGCTCTCATATTGAGAAAGAGTTCTCCATTCTGAATATTTCAGTAAAAGGTCACTTTGATGGTAATTTTGCTATTTCAAAAAATATTGTTTCTGTTCAATCTCTTATCTGCTTGGTAGATAAACATATTTCATCTTTGGGGCCTGGGAGTCATCATACCTTTTGTAGATGAAAACATAATCATAAAATGTTTAGGGTATGAGAACAACCTCTATTGATACCACAGCTGAACTGCGTGTCAAATTAGTTGCTAAGCCTAAGATCCCATAAGAATAGAAAATATTGTTTTTTCCTGAAAATGTCAAAAGTATGGCAAGGATAAAGACTTCAGTTTTATTAACTTTCAAGGGCAAAAATATGTGGATTTCGGATGACACAAAGCCAGGTTGTTTTTTTCCCCTTTAAATAAATTAAAACTGCTAAGATATAAACTCCCTAAAAAATGGGGTTTACAATAGAAATAGAAACTAACCCTTAACCATAGCGGCACTACCGGATGCCGTTATAATAAGCTTCCCTAGACGCCATGGTGTAAATGTATTAGCTGTACTAAGAGACCTACTCCTGCTATAATTATGTTAGGAACCAATAAGACAGCTCAGAAATCAATATGCTAAGACAGATAGAGTAAAGGACCATGGCCAGCCCACTGGGAATAGATTAGTCTGGCAGGTCCCTAGCTGAGCCATGAAGGAGATATCTTTGCTGTTGTAGAAAGCCATTAATTGTAAATTTTCCTGAACAAGGAACTTGAAGAGAAAGCTTAGACTGCCTTGTTCATTCCACTCAATGAAAACTGCAACTCTTATTGATCAAGAGTTAAGATTTTAGTCTTATTTCAAAATCTGACAGTGCAAAAATCTAAATGTTCATGGGGATTTTTGAAGCTTTTCCCACAGTGCATCTGAAACTGTTCTGTGGTTATTAATTTGTTTTAATATTTTGAAAACTTCTAGACTAGATCAATAAAATCAAATTCTGACAATGCCCTCAGCACTGACAAGTTTACTGGCATGACATCAATTATCTAATCGATTCATATTCAGGTGTCACATAACATGGTAAAAGAAGAGATACATTCTTTGCAATATTCTTTACAAGTTGGCAATCACCAATTAAATATTCCTGAGTTTAATACTAATAAGAAGGAAGAACTGCTGTAACGTGCTTCAACTATATCTAATTGAGTTTCATTAATACTGTTAGCCTTTTCTGAGTCATTTGCTTCATAGAAGCAGTAAAATGTAGTTAGTTATGCAGAGAGAAGAGGAGGGAGGGAGGGAGAGAGAGAGAGAGAGAGAGAGAGAGAGAGAGAGAGAAGAAAGAAAGGAAAGATGAAGAAGAAATGAGAAGAAAACAAAGGGCCAACCTTTTGTGGTTACAGTTTGGCACATCTGCTCATGTCCAATCAAGCTTTCAAACACAGAGCAGTAAACAAAAGCAGCGATCAAACAAGGACAAAGTCCCAGACATAAGTGGTTTGAATGAGTGTGCAATTTCTGTCCATATGACCGTCCTGACACAATTGCTCTAATTTTCTTTCCAGAAATGACTGATAAAAGATTTAGGTAATTGCTATGGAGACAGACTTCCTTCCATCACTAGGTATCTTGAATAATACAGCCTCAGGGTCATAAGATGGAGTGTCAGTTTCTGCCGAGTCCTAAATTAATACTTGTCCCTGCTTTAGCTACACTTCCTGTACATCTAATGAAGTGAATGTAATTTATTTTGACAATGTATTGAAAATCACTTGATCAAATGACTATTCTGTAATGAATACAAAAGGCGCAATATAGGCTTGGAAACTATAAACTCCAAAATAACATAAATATACGTCAGTTTATTCAAAGCACATTTTTCCCTAAAAACTATGTATGTAGGCAGAATACATATGAAGCAAAATAGTTTCTAAAAGCATAAGAATTGATGCACAGTTAAAAAAAAGAGTTTGTCTTTTTTTTTGTGCTCAGATGCCTGAGGTTGACCTGAATCTCCATTCAGCCCATGACCTTGTTGCCTCTAATCAAACTTAATTTATCTGGCTGATCTTTGCATTCCCAACTATTAAGTAGCACGCAGGCAGAAAAAAGACCCGAGAGCCAGGACAAGCTAGGACTTAGAAGGAAATTCTGAAAACGTTGCAAATCAGCCCGGCCAAATATTTTATCTTCACTTGTGAACAGTCAGCTTACAGGGGAATCTTAAACATCTCCACTAAAACCTTATGACATCAGACAGACTGGAGTTGGAGGGCTTCAGAATGTTATGACATGTTCAATAGTAAACAAAAACTAGTCATGTGCTAATGAAAACCTCCTCTGCTGACATCATAAATAATTAGAAGATTGCATAATGTGTTCAAAGATACACAGGCAAGATGAATGTAAAAGAGAGTCTGTTTATCAACATTAAAAAAAAAAAAGTTCTTAGCTCTTGTGATGAGGTTTTTTAAATTTTCCCCCCCCAGTGGAAAACATTACCTAAGATTTGAAAAAATTCAAACACTTGAACTATGTGTGTATTCAATTGTAGCAGAAACAATTACATGATTCTCTTTCTTCAGAAAACCAGCAGAACAAACAAACACCTTGGAAGCCGACAGAGGTCATATGATTGAACTATTTAGTGTGCACTGAAAGGAAATACACTTGGTACCACCTTGGCAAGAAGACCCAAGCAAGGCAAGCGTCTGTATGGTGGCACTGTGGAAGTACAATGCAGTGTTTAAATACAGCCAGGCAGAGCCAGTGGATAATGCTCAGTAATGGGTTAATCAATACTTATTATGGTTTTATTGGTTCACTAAAGAGAGAACAGAACCGAGTGAGCACAGAGTCGAAAAAAATCACTGCATCTGATCTAGATAACATCTACTCTCCCTAAGGGATTTCCCTATTCAAGAATCCAATTTACCATGCCTGATTGACAAGGATTGGATCCTAGGGAATCACATAACTCTTTTTAGGACCCAATAAAATCCTAATGGATTTGTCTGACTGGCCAGGAGACTCCTGGTTTTACTAAACCGAGGTGGTTTGTTGCAATTAGCCTTGATTCCGCTTGCCGTTGAAAAACTAGGCTATTAGGAGTCATCCCCCCTCTTTAAATGCTGGAGTCCTGCTGGGATGCCCCTGCCGGAAGGAGGTACAGTGCTGGATAAAAGAAGGCCCATCTGATACATTGTAAACATTTGAAAGCTTCTGAAAAATGGTAATCAAAACAGGATTCAAATGAAAAGGAGGCAAAGTCCAACGAAATTGCATGCTTCAAATCCATGTGTTGGTCAGTTAACCCGTATAATTTCTTTCTCATTCAGGTAACGGGAACATAAAGGGGCCACTCTGTTTGAAAGCAGCTTTGAAATGTGTGCCTTTTGCTCTCTGAGCTTCCACTTTTGATATCTGAAGTTTGGGGGAAAAAATCATTCTACCACTACAAAAACCTTGTTGATAGTTGTCCCTGGACCCTCTGTTTTTTCCTCGATATAGCGTTTTTTACTAAGCAGTTGTTAACTTGTTCAGCACACAGGTTTTGATCATGGCGTGCTATCTCAGGGCTCCTCACAAGTCAGAAAACAGTGGGAGAGTGATGATTTGAAGTCAAGCCTGAAATGCAGCTGAAGGATAACTTTTAAATAATATACATTGTATTTTGAAGCAAACATTCCTTTAATATAAAAATCACTGGCGTAACCCATTTCCTTCTAGAATTGTGTCTGCTCTTTCATAAGGCAGCAGTGATACTGTGTGTTTAAATTGAATGGATTTCATAATCAGAAATACATTCGCTTATGAAATGTCCTTGAAAAGTTATCATGATTTACTCTTTCCCCTTAGACTTGGAGGGACCTTAGTGATATTCAGAGAGCTCACATGAGCTCACATTAGCCACATCCTACATTATAGTTTCCCACTCAAAAAAAAAAAATTCTAAAAAGGCTAATTGAATTGTAAAAAATCCATTTCAAATAAAAGATGTAGGACTATCTGTGATAACAGATATTTAAACATGAAATGATACATAAACTTTATATGTTTAAACATATGAAATTATTTAAATATAATTGTGAGATCGCATTGAACTATTAAATTTTTAATCATGGCATCCTCGCTTGATGACTGTTAAGAGAACAAAAAATGCTGTGTATGATAATTATAAAGGAAAACTGAGAAAGAAATGCAAAAACAAAAGAGGAGAAAGAGAGAGGGAGAAGGAAAAGAAGGCAATTGAATAGAAGATATTGATAAACTATTACCATGATTATTTCTAACTCTTTCACTGCATTAATTGATTTCAAGTCTTTTTTTCAAAATGTGTCAGAAATCCACAAAAAACAAAAAGTTTATATTTTGACTATTTTATGCATTTGATAATAACAATTTGAGCTGTTTGGTATATAAATGAAATTATTTTTATGTATAAAAATTTTGGATATATTCATTTGGATATATCTGACCATCATGACAAAAGGGCTAAGTAAAATTCTAAGTAGCTTTAATGTCTGTTTTCACTTTTGTTGTGGAATAATAAAAATACGAATTTCATTAAAAATTAAATGTGATATGTGATTAAGTATGATGCAGAAATTATATTTGTAAACATAATTCTAAGGAGGCTTTCGATAGCCTCAAAAAATGTGAGATTGATATTGTAGAAGGTGAGTGAAAGTGGTCTTTCTGTCCTTACTGGAATAAATTATAAGTGTCTTGTTAAAGTTTGTAGGGTAAGTTCCAATAATTCTGACACTCTAAAAATGAAATATCTAGAGCTAATATATTTAGCTCACCTTAGCACACATTGAAGTGTTTCCAGGGACCAATGAATCAATTTAAAGATGTCGATAGAAGTTACTGGGTTAGCTTTAATAAGAATATGGAATATCATTGAAATATTATCAGAATATGGAGACGATTGTTTAGTGAATGATTGAAATATCCCTCATTAGAATTTTTTACATTTGTTGATAATTATAATTCTCCCAATAAATGATTTATTGCTGTTGGTTAAGAGATTGGCAAGAATTTTCTAAATATTTTAGATATATAGATTGTCCCTGTATAATTTTCTAATTAATATTACTTAATTTTTATTGCAGCTAATTTTATTTCACCTATAGCACCACTATCAGTATTTCATCCACACATTGCTCTATGCAATTTTCACTTTTAACATAAAATTTTAATCATTAAAGGTAATTCAATTCAAGGGATTTTTATTCAAAATCATCAGTATAGTTGGTTAGAGAAACAAAAAAGATTCTAATTTAACATGGTGGTCCAAGCTATGCATTTGCCTATCTTGTCTCATGAAACTCAACTGTATTCTCAGCAGAGGGGTAGCTAAGTATATGAACGCATAAAAGCAAACAGGAATTAGACATAAGTGAGAAAATAAGAAACTAAACAGAACTCTGAAACACGGAAAATAAATGAATGCATGTCAACGAATGAAGCAGAGCTGAGGACATTGTATTTTCCAGAAGTGACCACAGTCATCTTCCCAATCCCATAGGCCCTTCCAGAGCTTTGCTTTTCTCCCATAAAATGGTGGAGTCTCTTCCCGTTGCCTTGAAATCGTGTGGACCTGTTTCACCATGTGGGTAGTCAGACTATGGCAGACACGATGCTTTGTAGCATCTGAGACTCGGTCAGAAAAGGAGATATGCCTCTTGTGCGGCGATCTTCTTGGGGTGCTTGTCCATGCAACCTCACCCTCATCTGTGAGGAAGCCCAGGTGAAAGGAGAGACCATGCGTAGGTGTTCCAGTCACCTCCCCCAGCTAAGGTCTCTGCTGACAGCCAAAATCAACTGGCAGGTAACTTGAATGCGTAAATCTTTGGTTGAGTCTAGTCCCTAACCTTTGCCCCACTAATGCCAAATGGAGCAGAAATGGAGTGATTTCTGGTAAGCCTTCATCAAGCTGGAAAACCATGATCAAGATTCATGTCGCTTTTGTTTCAAGTCACCAAGTTTTGGGGTAGTTTTAGATGGCAATACATCATCAGACCAATTTTGTCAATTAGAAATGGGGTGCTATCATAAAATGTGAAGCACGTTTCTTGGGGCCAGGTAGCAGATGAAGGCTGGAAGGACTTTGAGGAAGGCATTAGGGAAATATTAAAGAGCCTTAAAGAGATTATTAACAGATCTTTTGTGGCACTTTGGGAGACTGTTAGTGATGGTTTAAAGGATATAAGGAAAATATTGTTGGAAGCTGGAGGAAAGGTGACCCTTGTTGTGTAGAGGTGACCGTGTAACCACACTCTGTCTTCAGTAACATGGAAGATAGAAAATGCACCTCAAGAGCTGGATGACAAAGCTAAGGAGACTTCTGGGCAGACTCCTGAAATTGCCACCTGGTCCCTTCTCAACAATTTTGATAAAATGAGAGAGAAAAGAAGCGAGTTTAAAAAGTTATTGTTTTGTTTTCAAGTAAATTACAAAGAGATATAAATTACCTGGTCTTGCTGAGTCAATAATTAGAATATTTCATATTACTGGTCTCCCCAAGATCCTCAAATGAGAATGGATATCAGAGCAACTATCAGACCTAAGGTAGGAATATGGCATCATTTTTAATACCTCTGAAGATGTGAGGATTGCCTCAGAAATTCGCTCAGTCAGATAAAGCCCTGTAATAATGTTAAGAGTGCAGTTCACGGATCTCCATTAAACAACAGGGCTAAAATTCTTAAGGACCCTGTATATCAGAAGTCTTACAAGAAGCCAAAGATGGAGTACGACTTACCTAAAAAGATTTTTGGGTATGACTTTGGCTAGATGAACAATAATGAGATTCATAAAAAAAACCATTGAAATTTTAAGGAAATCGTATGGTTGGAAACACTGCTGCTTTGGACTAAAAGGGATACTAACAGTAGCACTAAGTGAAAAGTGACCTTTAGATCCCTGAAACATGATGAGATAAAGCAAGCTGATAAAACTACTCAGTAGTAAACAACAGCCATTCTTCATGGGGAAAAAATGAAAAAAAAAAAAAACCATGACAGAAGGTAAAATCAAGAATCTAAAGGTCAGAACAGAAACCTGTGGAGAATTAATCCTAGGCAGTAGTACTAAGCCCTAGTATATGGACTGGAGTATGTGCCTGGTTAGATTTCAGGATTATTGTGGAACAGTGAATTCTGTGTGCTTCCCCTTTACCCCATTTTGGGTGATATATAACACAAATTGCCAGCCATGTGAGGGAAGCCATCTTGCTGCAGCCCCAGTTGAGCCACTTCAGCGGATACTGTGTACATCAGCCATTAGCCATCCGTTCAAACTGTGTCCCAAATGCCAATCACCAGTAAATGAGTGGTAGTTGTTTTTTAAGCCACTACATTTTGGCGTGGCTTTTCATGCATCAATAAATAACCAGAACAGCGATTGATAATATGAACTACGTACATGAAAAATAAAGGTGTTTACCAAGAAATAATAATCAAATTGACTTTAGACTTCTCTTCAGCACACAAGATTACAGAACACGTTAGACCAATGCTTTTCAGTTTCTGAAAGAGGAACTTATAGTTGACAAAATAACTCTTTTTAAAGCACATATAGCCTGAAAGTTCTTCATCTATGTAATTTTCAAAGTTGCACTTTGAAAAGTTTTCAATGAACTCAATATTTAACCAAAAAAAATTCTTCCTATTTTACATGTGTTTAATATACTCTCTTCAGGTTAATGTGAATAATCTCAGTGGACAATTTTTTTTTTTAACATTAATCAGGTAAAGCCGGGTTGAATCAATGCAGATTGAAAGCCAGGCACTTTTTGGTGGAACATACTTATCTGAATGAGTTCTCTTAACAGAAACTGAAACCAAACAAGAACATATTATACATAGACAATTAATTTGCCATTTTACCACATTAAAGATTTATTTAATTTTCTTCAGTTTCTTGTTAATACAATAAGGCTATGGATTTTTCAAAGCTATCCTGTGTCTTTTATAGAATGTTCCTTACATATCTCAGTACTCTGCTGTGATAATAAATGAATGCTAGCTATATATATGTATATATATATATATATATATATATATATATATATATGCGATTGCGATTGACTAGGGATGAAGTGAGGATGGTGATTAGACTGGAGAGGGGGTGGACTTCCCTCAGACTGAAGCTATTCTCTTGCCTCCTTGCCGTGTTTTTGATCAGAAAATGACACGAAGCACAGCCTCCCTATCGATGCTGCAGAAAGATAGCTCATTTCTGAGCTTTACTTGTGGCTCAGCCAAAGCACAGCTGCCTCCAATACGTCTAATTACTGCAGTAATTGAAGTTCTTACCTTACCTGTGTAGTCAAGGACACAAGGACTTCTAATGGGGACAAATCTAGATATAACGGCTTGCTGTCAATTAGCCTTGATGGCTTGAAAAAATAATGGAGCATGAGAGTTGAGTTACAGCTCTGTACAATAACAAATATAGTAATTCGGCACCTCTTTCTTTTCCTGGATCCTACCCAAGAGTTTGGGAGAAGAAAGACAAGAAGATTACTTGGGTAATATGATCTTAAGACTATCAGTGGATAATGGTAACCTCCGCCAACTGTGTGCTAGCGCTTACCTCTAACAAAAGACGGACTACTACAAACGCAAGCCCTCCAATCTGGGAACAACACAACGGTTCAGTCTCGTCACAGATTCTGTCAATAGAATGCAGAGCAAACAGAGAGAAAAGAAATGTGACTCTGCCATGGGCAGTGTTATGCTCAGTCCCCTCCTGGCAAAATTGCCTTTCCTGATAAGCCTCACTTTCACAGGCTGGCAATATGTTGAGAATATAATTTCTTGGGTTTTAAAATCACTGTTCTTCTATTTTGATGAGAAAAAAAATGACTAATAAGTTGTGGAAGAGCTAAATTTATTCACTGGAAATTTTTATGGTATTCTTTAAAAAAAAAAGTCATGGAAAACTTTTCATCCTTAAAATATCCTAGGAGGATTGTCTATTGATCTGAAAAATACAGATATGAGATATATTCTTTGGAATGTGGTTGCTTCTAAAGCCTTTCAAACTTGCCACTTGATGCTGAAGGTCATCCATCTACAGACGTATCTTCTCTCCCAGATTATGAAGTCCTTGAGACTATTTTATATTATGCACAAATCCCAGAGCCTTTGTGGCTGGAAAAATCTAGATGCTCAATCTCTGTCTTGATCTGAACTTGAATTTTGCATTCTTTGTGTTACATTCCCATTCTATTGATTAAATACACGCTAAGCATTCCATTAAGAACAGTCATTTCCGCAGGTTTTGTCCTGTTCTTTTCCCCCATTTTCCCACTTTTAGCACACAGAGGAAAATGCAGTAGTATATTATGATGGCTAGTTTTACATAACAATTTGGCTGGGCTATAGTACCCAGTTGTTTAAACATCAAACACTAATCTAGATGTTGCTGTAAAAGTATGATATTTCGTAGACATGATTGAGATTTGCGATCAATTGCTTTAACTAAAGGAGATCGTCCTTGATGGAGTAATTGGAAACCTTATTTCCTGATGATATGATTGCAAAATGATGCAACTGCTATGAAAAACAGTATGAAAGTTTCTTAAAAATTAAAAATTGAGCTACCATGTGATCCAGCATTTCCACTTCTGGGTATATATCCAGAATAATTGGAAGCAGGGTCTCAGAGAGATATTTGTGCACATCTACTCATAGCAGTAATATTCGCAATAGCCAAAAGGTGAAAGCAATCCTAATATCCATCAATAGATGAATGGATAAACAAAATGGGGCATATATAATACGCTTAGTGGAATATTATTCACTCCAAAAAAAGAAAGAAAGTCCTGTCGCTGCTACCACATGAATCAATCTTGAGGATTATGCTAGTTGAAATAAGCCAGTTAACAAAATGACAAATACTGTATGATTCCACTCACGTGATGTATCTGACATAGTAAAATTTATAGAAACAGAGTGTAGATAGGTGGTTACCACGGGCAGGGGTAGAGGGAAAGGGGACGTTGTTGTTTAATGGGTTAGAGTTTCAGATTGGCAAGATGAAACGTTTTTGGAAATTTGTTTCACAGCAATGTGAATGTACTTCACCCTAGTAAACTGTACATTTCAAATAGTTAAGATGGTAAATTTTATGGTTTTTTATCACAGTAAAATGTATCTATATAAGAATTCCAGCTCTTCAAAGGCTGAAAGCCCATATTTCAAAATAACTCATATTTGGTGGAGTTGTTTTGCAAATCATGTTGTGAACCTTGACTTTTTCACTCTTTGGAATTTGCCATTGGCTCTATTCACAGTTACAGTTCCTCCTGCTTCCATCTTGATTTCTTTGGTTACAGCATCACCCAGGTTCGTATTTCCAACTGTCTCGAGAGTGGTTTAAGTTCAAATGTCTTCCCCTGTGACTAATTTTCTGCTTACTCTTGGTTTCGTGCTGTATTGATTACTTTGAACCTCTTCCATTGGTGTGCCAGCTGTGTCCTCTCGAGGCTTGCAGATTTTAAGTTCTTTTATAGACCATAGAGATCTTACGAGTACCGTATTTGCCGGCGTATAAGACGACTGGGCGTATAAGACGACCCCCTAACATTTCCACTCAAAATACAGAGTTTGTTATATACTCGCCG
>NW_017731430.1:3564227-3602750 GCF_001890085.2 Hipposideros armiger
ATGGGCAGTCTATCTGAAGTGTACCTGGCGTATAAGACGACCCCCCACTTGGAGGCATATTTTTCAGGGCCAAAAAATCGTCTTATATGCCGGCAAATACGGTATGTATCCCTTTGCTGCAACTGTCTACCTGATGAGCAGCTGTCTTTCAATCTTATACATCATTTGTTCTTGATTTGCTGCTATTTCACTTCCATACTTGACTGTATACAAAGCCTTGTTCCTTGGACCCATGACCTGAAATTTGAAACAACTATCATTGTAGTCACCTAACATTTCCTTCATATTATTGGGAGAAAATGCTAAAAAAATAAAAAAACTGTAGGTAGTCTTGTTTCTCTTGAAGATTGATGTTACTTTAGTAATTACTATTTATTAGATAAGGTTATTAAACTAGCAATGAGTCTACCATTCTTATACATTTCATGGAGTTCTGTCTTGTACAAAAGAATAATGAAAATATCTTGGTAATCCAGATAGGCTATTTCTATATCAGTCCTTTAGAATACCAACCTGGGCATTATGTCAAAAATGGGGAATGAAGATAGTCTACCATGCCTTATTCTTGGTGAACACATACTGATTGCTGCTAATCATGACCTTTCTCAGTACTCAGAATCCATCCATCCATTTAGTGCTCCCTTCAAATATTTTACTGAGCATAAATGTCAAGATCCCTTGTCTATCGTTTTAAGACACTGCCTAACCTTTTCGGAAACTTGGGACATTTTCCTTTTTTTAGTCTCATGGCAGGTCCCCTATTATCAATAACTCCTCAAAGATTACTGACATTGATCTTATCTTCACATTGACTCAGTGCCCTAAATTAGATGCTTCCTGAGCTAGAAAAGTGAAGTCATTTGGAGAATTACTACACTTCTTCTCTGTCTCTTCAGCTATTTTGCATGTTACTTTCTCTTCACCATTTTAGTTTTACCCTTCCAACATGAAGATGATCCTTTTGACAGAAAAGATGGGAACAAAATTGAGGTTAGGATGGTAATCTTTCCCTCTTCTGCTTGCTTTATTATCATCGGCTTTGGCTTAAGGAGAAGAATTTCATAATTTTGCTCACGATATAACTAAAAAGATTTGTTTTTTTTCAGGGGGTCTGAAAATGTTAATGCCCTTTGAGAATCAGTCTTCCTATTTATGTTCTGAAATACACCTACTAATGTTTTCTCATGGTCTCTAATTTTTGATACATTTTCATTTTTAATCTGTGCTCATTAGAAAACATCCTAGAAAGCACTTTGGTCTTTATAGAAAACTCCTAAGTTTTGGGTTTTTTTTGTTTTTTTCTTTCACTGAGTTCATTTGTGATTGTATGGCCATAGCACCATTTGAGAGCCTCTTGTAGAAACGTTCCCCAGCTTCCTTTATTCACTTATAATAGGTGTTGAGACGGCCACTTGGGACAGCACATATAACCACATATATAACACACAACCAGCTTCTCTTCAAGTGATGTCATTGTGGTTTCATAAAGCAGATTCTCTATATTGATTCATTTAGATCTATATTAGCAGTTCTCTTTATTTTTTCCTTTATATCTTGAGATATAAAGCTATTAGCAAGGGAAAAGATCAGTATTTTCTCTTAGTACCTTACCAATATTTGAAGGTCCCCATGGTATCAATGGGCTGTTTGCAGCTTGGTGTTGTGATCTGAATTGGCCAAGCGTTTATAGTAAAAGTTCCCATATGTCCATCCACAGGCAGTTTTAAAATTGCCTAAAAACTAAATCTGGTTAAATCTACCAATCCTAGAACCTAATCCCAAAGATTTAAAGGTAGAAGGTTAAAGCCAGGGCTGTGAAAGTCATTTTAAATAGTTACCCATATGAGTGAGAAGATAAGCCATGTTTAGGAAACATTCATTGACATCATACGCTCATAAAAATCTAATCTTTATTCTGCCTAGATTCTTTACACCATATATTGTCATCCATGCTTTCACCATCACCTGTTCTGATATTACTGCCCTTCTCTATCATATGTATTTCTTCCCACAACCTTACAAGTCATTGCTCTCTTTTATTTGTGGATCTAACTTTATCAATCCCATCAAGACCCATAAAGCCGAAAGTATCCTCTTAGCAAATATTTGTTAATTTTACCCATTATTCATATTTTGATCATTTTTGTTTGGCGAGCTCCTCTAAGAAATTACACGTGGTTTTCTTCACTCATGGGATGTGCCAGAGAATCTGATGTGTAACTTTCATTATATTTTCCTTCATCTCCTGCTGTTTTTATGGTTTTGTTTTGTTTTTTATTTTAAAGCCATCTCATGCATAGTGACAAGTCTCCTGATAATTACATTATTCCAAGTCTGAGTTGTTGATGACAGGCAGCTGAGAGAGGACAAGCACCGTCTACTAATTTGGAAAATGAAGGGGACCAGAAGATAAGGGAAATACTCAAACCATGATTGCTTAGTATTTCATAGTAGAAAAATAGCATACTTTTTTTTTAGTAAATATGAATGCGCAAAAATCTGAAAGATTAAAAAATTCGTGTAGCTATCTTTTCCTTTCCTTGTGCCTCCATAGACACAAAACTCCTTGTGTGACCACAGATATGTATATAAACTGTAGATCAAGCTTAGGCACAAAATAATTTGTATCTTACATCATCCAAATGTAACCCATCCCATTTACTGGTACAGTACATATTCCCTGCTCATATTTACTTTTTTTCCCCAAAGTTGTAATTCCACCTCCAAATTTTTGTTTTCTGCTCAAACCCCTTATCTTTTGGAATGGCTTCTTAGATTCTTCAACCTGTATTATTTGTACCCTTCTAACAAAATGTAAAATTTTGGAATATTTGGCAAATAACCCATAGCCCGGATGTGTGTTTACACACTACTCAAAATTTATTCACAAAATTTATTCAGAATTTTCTGGGGTAGGTAATAGGGAATAACACAGTGCACAAAACAAAAAAAAAATCATATCTCCACAGAGTACACAGTCTAGATTAGAATCCCAACACAAAACAGGAATTACCACGTAGTATGGTAAATTTTATGGTGAGAAAAGGCAAGATTTCTAAGCACTTAGAACAGACCCAAACTGTACCTGGAAGGCAAACCAATCAGCTAGCATCATCCTGAGCTCAATCACAAATTTCTCAAGATTCCTTTATTTAAAAAACAGTAAATGTGTGTTTTTTCCATAAAGCTAAGTAAGGCTCACTGCCTGTGGGAGAAAGTCTCATATATGTTTCTGTCTTCTCTTCCACCTTCTTCTACGCAGTCTTGCGCTTTGTTTCTAATCTTGGCCTTGATTCCTTACACATTCTTTGTCCTTTTAACTTTATTTGCTGATGGCACCATGATTGAATTACCAAATTAAATACTGAGTTTAGCAGCTCACAGTGATAAAAATACTTAACTTTCTTTATATCTCAAACTTTACAATCATCTTATGAGATTTGTATCCATGGTGTTCAGATGGGAAAATTGAGGCAGAGAAAACTTAAGTAGCTTGTCCAAGGTTACCCAAACAGTAAATGCTAGAAACACAGTCACTCTATTATCTATGTTTTTATCTACTACACTGTGTTATATCTCATATCTCACATAAGGAGACGATCAACCAGAAAAGTTACTTGCTTTTTAAAAAATGTTTACTGAAGTGACTTGAAACCAGACTAACAATAAAAATTTAAGAATGTGGACATGTTTAATATAGCGAAAATGAGATTGAGTAGGAAAATGCTTACCAACATCATAAGTGTAAAAATCAAAATAGCACATGGATTAGGAATAGTGCTGATCCAAATGGAATTTTGGTCCATATTTTAGGCCAAAAGATGGAAAATAATTGTCATTGTTACATGTATTTTACATGACATTTAATTTGCCTTGAGGGAAGCAAATAGCACCTCTGTATAATTTTCAGGTATCTGTTGGTGTGAATACTCATAAGTATGAATATGGATTTTTAAAACCATGTTAAAATGGATGTCTAAGAAACAAGACTGCTAACAAGAAAAAATAACCCTATAAAGATATGCTGTTGTATAGTGCCCTGATGTCATATCGTAATAGTCCTCAACTAAGAATATCTCTGAGCTCTCACTTTTTCCTACCAGAATGTATCTTCTAAGCTACAGAAGCCATGGTGAGCAGTCCATGAACGAAAGAGCATTCCCTATGTGTTTTTGATGATACTGGACAATAATTTGAGTAGTTTTAAGGCATATTCTGAAAGAAGGCAGATTTGCTGGTTTAGAGCTTCCAAATGCATGGCAGAATAAAAAAATCACCTCAACAGTATTTTAAGCAGGGATAGATTCTTGAGGGAATCACTGTTAAGCAATGAATATCATTACTATATATATAAGTTCGAACAAATTTGATATTTTTAACTAGTTATTGTCATATATATATAGCATATATACATATATGATATCTTCATATAAAAATACCATCTTCATATGGAGCTTCTAGAAGGAACAAGTTACAACTATTTGTATAAATGTACACAGATGCGCGATTACATATTGTTACCCATGTTTGTTGGAGAATGACAGCATGTGCATAATACACTTAGTAATAAGAAAAATATTCATTTTAATGCTGCTAAAATAAAATCTTACATCTAGAGCCCTCAAACCAAATACTCTTTTTCTTACATGACAGGGACCTTACACAAACCCGACATGACCAGGTTAATTTGATGCCACAGCAGCAATGGCTGTCATACATAATTTTGTATTTTAAGAGGTGATGTCAGAAAGCTGAAAAAGAGTCATCTTTGAATTTATCAGAATAGGTAATAGTTACTGAATGCTTATAATGCCCAAGCCTGAACCAAGTATATCACATAGTATATTTAGTCCTCACAACAACCCTTATGGGATAGGTATTAATATCTATCTCTATGTTATAGATGAAGAATTTTGGCTTTGGAAAAAAACTAGCAATTGGGCCAGTATCATGTAGTTAATACAGGTGGACTCTAGATTCAGTTCAGGCCTATCTTTGCCCCAAATAGTAACCTTTGTACTAGACAATGAGTCTAATGAGTTAATTTTGATTTTTAAAATAAAATATATAATTATTTGAAGATAAAAATGGAGAACTATTCATTGGTAGTTAGTTTCCCCTTTAGTAATATTTTACTAGTTGAAGAGCAAGATATTATAATTCTAAGTGTGACATTCAAATTACGATAAGCATATCCCTATCAACACTAATACCTATCTTGATACCAGTGACCCTGATTTTTGAAAAGAATACTCGTTTAAGCCTCTCTGATTATTGAATTACATTTCTGACAAGTCTTACAGACTTAATCAAGGTATGTATTAATGAAGTCATGTCATACTAAAGTAATAATATAAAAAGATCTGAAAATTCCACAAAAAAAATCTTAAAACTTTTTTATTTCTATAAAAAGTAAGCTTTTTCAGTTTATTGATTACATTAATATGTGGCTCCCTTGCCTTTTAACAAAAATATCCATATTAAAGCCAAAAATTTTCCAACATGAAAGCCTAATTCTAAGGTTTATACTAAAATTGAAATTCCTTTTTTTTCCCCCTTCTGTGAGCTTATCAGGAGTTTTTTTTAAATATTAACTTTAAGGCATTTGTACTTTCTTATGCTGAACTAATAAAATATTGGTTTTCAATAGACATTTTCTACCTTGTATAATTTGGCGAAATCTACTTAAGACCTAAACTTCTGGAAAAAAAATCCATGAAGCTTCAACAATTAATATTCAAAGCATGAATCTGGGCTTTGATTCTAATTTGCTTCTGATGCAATATTAAACCAAAATATGTATAAAATATTAATGTTATATTACTTCTGAATTTACTTTTTATTTTAGAATAAAGCCTTCCTACCTAGATGATTTTTGAAGGACATTTTAAAGGGAAGTCACACTTATTGATAACCTAAATAATAATTTAATAGTAATTAAAGAATAATTTAATGTAATTATATTAGGAAAAATATCTTATGTGTAGTAAAGTTTTTAAAAAGATCATTGTTGAACTATAGACAAGCACAATATTAAAAATATCTAGAGACGTGATTTTACTTATAATTGAGGAGTCTCATTTCTATGTATGTTTAATATATCATTTTTTACAAATAAATCTTGCTATCAGAATTTTTATAATATGTGCTTTAATATGTGATTGACTCACATCACAAAAAAAGTAGAAACAATAATGAAAAGCACCCAACGAACATATTTTTAGTTCAACAGAAGACATTAACCAGTTATTTTAAAGGAACACCGACAGAATTGACTATGGAACTGGGAGTAAGATATTGAAAAAGAGTAAAAGATATTGGTTTTGGAATGAAAAATACTAATTGAATGCAGTATAACTGACTAAGATGGGGAAGTCTCCAGGACAACCCTGATGTTAAGAAGTCAAATGTGAGTCAAATATCACTGTTAAAATAGTACACTTGTTGGGTGTAGTAAAAGTATATGTGCTCTAGTTAACATCACTGACTAGTCAGAATACCATAGTATTTAAAAACTGAGGGCTCGGAAGAATATAAACTTAGAGTAAAAGCTTTGAAGTCAGGCAGTCTTGTAAGCTATTATCACTTTGTTCAAGTAGCTTCGCTAGCAAGCATTAATTTCTTTATTTGGAAAAAGGGGATTTTTTTTGAGAATTAATAGAGTTTTTTTGCAAGTTAGTAAAATAATGCTTTCCAGTAATATGCCCAGGAATGCATTCCAATAATATGCCCATAATCACAATGCCCAGTAAAAAATATAAAGTGCAGTTACTGTCTAATTTTCTCTGATCATGTAGTTGGCATGGATAATGTGATCCTCAGTCAATAGGTGCAGGGAGGAGAATTAATACCTGGAGAGATTGTCAGCACCATGATGGGGCTCACTTGGTACTGAAGTCTTGCTCCACGTTCTTTAGTCCATGCATTATACCTCTCTGCTTCTAAAGGTGACTGCACCTTCTATAGATTAATAAACGCCATTGACGAGCTCTCTGTGCACATCCAGCACACATTTACCTTTAACATCCAGAGTCACAAAATTTTCCCTTTGCTCATTCCTTTTCCAGGTAAAGGCAATGAGAAATAGACTAATAATAATGACACCCAGTATAAAAATTAGCCGTAGTGCTAGTAATGATTATTGACATAAATACAAGTAGAGCTTTATTAATGTTCACGAAGTAAATGACTCATCAGGTTCCTCAATAATGGGGCTTTCAGAAATGCCCCATCCATCGTATTCATTTTGAGAGGAAATGGATGTAATCATAAACTGTTTGCGTCTTTAACTTTGAATTTATGAATCATCCACTTTGGGGTAATTTGTGTTTTAGAATAATTCATAAAATAAATTTAAATATTCCATCTGGCTCCTCAGACTAAGAAAACAGATGAAAATAAACAGCTATCAAATGATCAACATCAGTTTTTTGGGGTGTGTGTGTGTGTTTTAATTAATTGGGACTTGTCAGAGACCATTGTCGAGTCTGTATTGTTATACCCTGTGAAGAGAGAGCGTCATTAAGATGGCTCTTGAGAGAATTCAAGAACAGATAGAACTGATTTTCTAAAAACTAAACAGTGCAAATCCATGCCGTGCACACAGTCAAAAATACAAGGAGTAATAAAACTTTGGAGGCTATAAAAGTTACTGAGTTAACAAATATGGCTGTTAACTAAATATTCTTCCTTATTTTTTCAATAACATATTTGGGTCTATGTAATCATGAATAAGAATATATACCAATCATAAATGTTGATTGCTTCACGTTCCACTTTGTCAAAAAAAAAGTTGTTTTGCTATAAAAGTCTGATTAATTAGGAAGATGCCAATTTTCATCTGAATTCAGGGAAAAGCTCCAGTTTCTGAATTAAGTCCCCTACACTAGCATTTGATAGTTAATTGTTATCTTTGACAGGCTTTGATTCAGAATTAATTCAATCAGACTCTATCAAAGTTCATAATAAATTCACCTAAATGTGAACTGTTTCAAGGTAACATTTGAGGTCCTTTTCCCTTTCAAAAGTAATGATGTAAACCTCTATAAGGTATTATACTTCTCTTTGGAAAGCAAATCTACCCTTGAAGAAGCAACTTGCTTCTTAACTGAACCTCAGTCATAGAATCTTAAATGTCCTTAAATATTTGTGTGTGTGTGTTTTTGTCAATATTTCATAACCACAGTATCTGTGATAAAAATATATATAACTCTATAAAAGAAAGAATGGGAATTTACAATATAGAAATAAAATTAAGAATAGGGAGCTATAGTTTACCACAAAATAAACTAGATCTGCAAATAAGATATAGGGGGAAAGACCTCTTGATTAGCCCAAACAGCATTGCCTGTCACATCCTTTGAACTGAGTAGCGTACTGCTTTAATTTGTGGGCATACCAAAAATTACAATAGTCCATTTTCCCCAATTACCCAGTGAATTTAAGATATATGCCAGTCACTCTTTGTTTCACATGAGCGCTATTTTTCTGGAGGATATGATGAGTAGATGGTAAACACACTGCCCTTTTGAGTTTCAGATACTGCTTACTAATGATCTAAGATGAAAGGCTTTAGAACCCAATTATTGTTTCTCTTCCTATCTAAATCTTTTATACTTAACTTTTTAAATAATAAACCATATTTTCACATCATGTTATAGAATCATGAAGGGAATAGAAAATGAACAAGACACCTTTCCCAAACTGCATATATATTTTATGAGATTATTCATTGGTTTTGAGTGGATTTGTTATACACACAGTCCTTGGGCATTCTTAAACTCACAGCCTACAACAGGAAATGACCTAAACATTAAAAATGATAGACAAAAATAGTACACTTTTAAAGGATCTACGTTTGTGGCCAAGATTTTCCATCTTCTTTCTTTGATTCAGTGAGACCAGGATCTCCAGTATTCTGAACAAGCAATATTATATGATCAGAGTTACTGCAGGAGGACCACATAAAACATCTTAAAGGAAGTCTGGTCAAAGGAAGTGTTTCAGTACTGCTGACGCTCTCACCACTCTTTAAAACTTGATCTCTGTTGCTAATATAATTTTTAAAGCGCATGAAAAATTTATAGTCAATAAAAATTTTTCAAAACAAAAACATGCCCCATATTACTGTTAATGGTTTCTCCTTTCCGTCAGTTTATAGAATATTATTTTATTGGTTAAAATAGAGCATTCATTCCATGTGTTAACGCTCAGATTTTTCTCTTTTGATAAAGGTTACTTTAAGTATGGCCAACTATTACTTGATCCTCAAATTATAAAAAAGGGAATATTATTATCTACACAATATACGAAGTAAAGAGATATTTTCAGTGGTAGTATTTATAATGTATTCTTGTAAGATGCATACTCTGATGAAAGATATTCCTTAAACTGGGTGGCAATTAAGCTTGGTGGCAGAGTATTTTAATATTTTAACAGAAATCATGAAAGTATCAGTATCTTCCTCCATGCTCTAAGAAGCAATAAGTTGAATGGCTCTCTCAGCCTTTTTTAATTATTATTTTGCCATCTTGAGTTTAGCTGAAAAGAATTTGTGTTCAGATATAATTTTTCACTTCTGTGTTCCAAAAATAGATCCTATATGAGTACATTTGACCAGTTATTGAATTTTTAAATGACTTTCCATTTAGGGGCAAAATAGTATTACCACTTAATAAGGGATTACAAAGAAAAGCCTATTTCTGAAGGAATTTTTAACTTGATGAGAGTGCAGTGTCTGGGAATTACATGAATGGGTCTCATTCTCCCTTTCAGGTTTGAGTGGATGCGAACAAGATGTTTCATGGATGGGGGAAATGTGTCCCTCTGCACATCTCCAGCTCCGTCTCCTTGAGTCGAGAGAAGCATGACTTGTCTCGATGAAGACACACAGCTGTTCAGTGGACAAACAGGTATTCAGGTTTTTCCTGCACTTTAGGATAAATATTGTATCATAAAAATTTTCAAGCATATATAAAAGTAGAGAGAACTATATAAATGCCGTGCACACACCTATCAATCACTCAATTATCATACAGCTTCAATAATTACAAGCATAGGTCCCCAAAGGTTTTATCTATAACCCTCACACCCCCACCCTCCAATTATTACTTTTTCTTAATTAAAAGTTATTGGGGTGACAGTTGTTGGTAAAGTTACATAGGTTTCAGGTGTACAATTCAGTAATACGTCATCTATATATCATGCTGTGTGTTCACCACCAGAATTATTTTAAATAAAACGCCAGACCACATATATTTGATCCATAAGTATATCATTGTGTATTTCTAAAATGGAAAGGCTTTTTGAAATGTACTTCAATACATTTTTCACCTAAATTTTTTTATTTCCTTGATGTCATTAAATGTCCCTTCAGTTTGCATGATTGTCCCATAATATTTCAAAGAGTTAGTGGACCACCATATCCAAATTAACTTTGTGTGTTGTAATGGGCCAATATGTTTCTTAAGTCTTGTTTAACTTAGATGATCCCCTGCCTCTTTCTTCTATGTTTAAGAAACTGGGACTTTGGACTTGAGTTTCTCAGTCTGGAGTTTGCTGATCACCTCTGAAGGGTTTTCTTTGACATGGTATCTCTCCCTTGTATATCTTTTAAACTGGTGATGAGAAAAGATTTTTTTTAAACTTGGTAAGGTTTAAGTTTTTGGCAAAACATTTCATAAGTGATGTGGAAAAGTTCCAAAAGAATGGATATAATATTTGTCATCTCCCTTATTGATAGTCATTTTATCAAATAAAGGTGAAAAAAACTGGTTACTTAAAAGCTCTATCAATCTTCATTCATTAGTTAGCTTAAATACTCCATAATGAAAACCCTTGTCTCAACCATTGGTGAGTTATCCTGAAGCACAGTTTTATAAAAAGAAAAACAAAATGTCAGGAGAAAGTATTTCTTTCCCTTTATTTGCCAAGTTTTTATTGAATATGTTGGTTTTCTGGCATCCTTCAAAGGTAAGTTGAACGTGTAATTTATTGTCCAAACCTAGGCATTTTTAAGTGAAAGGGGACACTATTAATAATTATTCTTGGATAACAGAATCAGGCATCTGCCTACCCTTGGTGAATTAGGATGAAGTGTCACACTGTTCAAAAGTGATAAATGGCAATTTAGGTTTTGATTTTTGTTGTGCATTTTATGAATTAAATTTTGGGGGTAACATTGATTAATAACATTGTATAAGTTTCAGGTGTATAATTCTATAATTCAGCATGTGCATGTTCTGTGGTGGACCCACCACCCAAAGTCGATAGTCTCCTTCCTTCCATCACCGTGTATCTGACTGCGTCCTTCCCCAGTCCTTCCCCTCTGGTACCTGCCATACTATTGTCCGTGCCTATGAGTTTCTTTGGTTTGTTTGTTTGTTTGTTGCTTTCAGTTTTATATCCCACATATGAGTGAAATCATACGGTTCTCAACTTTTTCTGTCTGGCTTATTTCCCTTAGCATAATAATCTCAACATTCATCCATGATGTTGCAAATGGCACTATTTCATCATTTTCTTATAACTAAGTAGTATTTCGTTGTATCTATGTACCATAGCTTCTTTATCCAGTCGTCCATTGAAGCACACTTAGACTGTTTCCATGAGTGGCTACTGTGAATAATACTGCATAGGGGTACATATATCTTTATGAATAAGTTTTTTCAATTTGCCTGGGTAGATACCCAGAAGAGGCATTTCTGGGTCGTATGGTAATTCTGTTCTTAATTATTTGAGGAACCTCCTGGCTGGTTTCCATAGTAGCTGCACATAAAATTATTATATATACTGATGCTCTGATAAAGTTTGTGGTAGAGTTCTTTGACACTGACTCTAGAAATCTTTGTAATCTTATTTTCTTTGTGGTATGTCAAAATTTTCTAGGATTATTGTGTATAGTTCATGGCCTAAATCTGGAATGAGCCGTTTCTCCAAGGAGCCCTGGTTCCTCTCTGGTGGAAATGGTATTTGAACACCAAAATCTTAGGACTGGGTGTGTATTATTACTGATTTGCTTATTGTTTCTAGGCCTGTTTGGTGAAGAGAGCTAGAAAACAATTTTTCAAAATAAAATATAAAATATTACCTCCATGTTTTATTTAAATGTAGGACTATAAGATATTTACTTAAGGTTTTTAATCTTATTTTTGTATCTTGTTTTGCCTAAGTGAAAATCCACTTTCTCGATGATACCAACATAGTCATTTGCTTTATTTCACGATATACATTTAATGGCCTCAGAATTACAATACTAACGCCACCTCCAAAATTTGATTATGAAAAGAGTTTAAGTATTTTCTAGCTTTTGGGTTTTGTTTGCATGTTATTCCTGATGATATATACACTAGGAATATTTAATCCAACTACTGGATTTGAAACTGTCTTGAAATAGTTCCTCCTTAGTGGTTATTGGTTATGCAGTTAATTTGATTAGGTTCACCAGTTTCATTTTGCTTTAGATTTTTATAGATGACACTTTTTCCTAAATGTATTTTTAATTATATAAAATAATTACATGATTCCAAAGTCAAGTCTGTTCATATTCAGAATAAACAGACATTCCATTGCTTACACACACACACACACACAAACACATATACATTTCCCCCTTACATAATAACCATTTTTTTGAATATTGTAGTTTTCTTTCTCCCCCCCACTCTTTTATATTTTGGCATAAGCAAATTTGTCTTCTGTATTTGTATCTACCAACCTCTCTTGGAAAAACAGTGACACACTTTATGGGGGTTTTTTTTATGGGTTTTGTGGGTTTTTAACAATATGCACTAAAATTACTTCACACTTATATAGAACTATTGATAGTTTTTTAACTACTTTGTATCTCATTGAGTGACTGTAATTTCATATATTCCAGTACAGTGTGGATAGATATTATTAAGCTGTTTTATCTTTTGCTCTTTTGAATAGTATTGCAATAATAGTCTTCTGCATATATCTCACATATATTTGTCAGCATAAGTTAAGAATAGATTTCTAGTAGTGAGAGTGCTGTGTCAAAGGGTAAATACAGATACAATATTACTAGATATTACCCAAATACCTCTCCATTAAGGTTGTGTAACTTTCCATGGCCATTAATAAAAATGCTGATTTTGCCACCTACTTACCAACATTTTCTATTGTCAAACTTCTGAATATCTGAGAAATAGTATATTAGTGAACTTTTAATTTGTATTTCTCATTATGAGTGAAGTGAACATTTACTAATATAAATACAATAGAACATTTATTAATATACTATAAGGACACATTTCTTTTTGTAAATTTTTTAGTTTAGGTCCACATATATGTAAACAAAGTTATCAGTTGCTTTCTTCCTTGTTTATGGATTTGAAAAATAGTTATGAAATAGTTCCTTATCCTCATGTAATAGAGAAATGTACTGGTGTTTTCTTCTAGAACCTTCATGCTCTCACATTTTACATAGAAATTTCTGGAGAATTTGGAGCTTTTTTTCTCATTTGCATTATTACCAATGAATGTTATCTTTTTAAAAATGTGATTACCCATTAATATTATTTTCACTGATTTTAGAAGCCATATTTTAATATAAAATTGAGTATATTTCTGAATTTTTTCCACATTGATTTTTTTTAGGCTAGATATGTGTTAGTATTACATTGTTTAATTATGATGTTTTTATATATTTTATAATATCAAATAGAGCTAGCCATCCTCCATTACTCCTCTCCAATAAATAAACTTGATTTTTAAATCAAAGTGCTATTCTAGTTTTTGAGAAACAAAAACATAATTGTTAATTTATTAGGATTCTGTCAAATTAATATAGTCATGAGAAACCTGGTAGAGAGACAGATGATAGATAGATTGATTGGTTTACTTCTTAAAAACATATTAAGTCTTCACATTTGTTCAGCTCTATCTTTGCACAGCTCAGGAGCTATTTTAAAATTTTAAGACAGTTTCCATGTTTCTTGTAAAGTTAATACTTTATCTATCTATCTTCTCTAATACAAAAATGTCTTCTATTTTAGATTTTATCTTTTTTTAGTAGTGTACATGAAAACTATTGATTTCGTATGTTGACTTTAATAAGTTACTAGTTTATCAAGTTACCCTAGTTTTTGCAATAGTTTTCTCCATGGATTTCTTTGGGCTTTTGCAGTGTATTATCCTATCAGACACAAATAAACACAGCATTTCCACTGCCCTTCCAGTTCTGCGGCCTCTAAGTCCTTTCTATTTTCTTTTCTTTTCCTTTTTTTAATTAAAGATTATTGGGGTGACAATTGTTAGCAAAGTTACATAGATTTCAGCCTTTCTATTTTCTAACTACCTTGCTTCCTATCTACAGTGCATATGCTAGGTAGTTGGCTTCTTTGTCTCATTCCTACTTCAGCAGAAAAACCTCTCCTGTTTTCACAGTAGGATGCTGGCTTTCAGTCTGAGGTATATATTTGGTTTTGTTAAGTAAGTAGCCACACAGTGCTATTGTACTGAGGGTTTTTAAACATAAAAGGGTAATAAATTTTGCCAAGTGTGTTTTCTGCATTTACAGAGATGACCATATACTCTTTTGTCCTTGCTCTGTTAATGCGATGAAGAATATTAATGGATCTCCTAATAATATATGACTTGTGCATCTCTCAAATGATCACCATGTGGACATGCTATATAATGTTTTTAATGGGCTATGTTTCCAGTTGGCCATGTTTTATCTGAGATATTTATATTGATAATCATAAGTAAGATTGGTCTGTAGTGTTATTTTGGGGTCTTTGTCTTTGCAGGTTTGGAAAATCAACAGTATATACTTTAAAATAAATTTGGAAATTGTATTTTTATCGTCTAAACGAGTTAAAGTAGAATTGTGATTGCTGACCTTAAAAGGCTTGTTAGAATTCATCTGTAAATACCTACGGGCCTGAGTTTTTTTGTGTTTTCTTTTTTCTTTTTCTTCTTTGGTGATTTAGACCTTCTATTTAGAGGTAAATTCTGGTTAGTTTTACTCCTTTAGAAAATGTATTTCATAGAGTTTGCTAAGTAGTTGTCTTAGTTCGGTTGTTACTAAAAAAAAAAAAAATACCAGAGACCAGGCAACTTAAAAACAACAGAAATTTTTTTCTCACAGTCCTGAAGGCTGGAAGTCCAAGATGGGGTGCCAGCAGGGGTAGGTTCGGGTGAAGGCCCTCCTGCAGGTTGTAGGCTGCTGTATGGGAGAGAGCGTGGCAGGATGGGCAAAGGAGCATCCTGGACCTCCTTTATAAGGGAGTCAGTCATGTATGACCTGATCACCTCCCAAACGTCCCACTTCCGAATACCATCGCTTTGGGCATGAGGATTCTAACATAGGAATTTTGGGAGGGACACAAATGTTCAGATCATAGCAGGCATTTCATGGTTTTATATGTTACTTTTTACTCATCTTTGAGGCATAATTTGCATGAAATAAAATGCAAATTTTTAGGAAAAAAATTCTAAGTGCAGTGACCAATGTGCTCTCTCTCTCTCTCTCTCTCTCTCTCTCTCTCTCTCTCTCCCTCTCTCCCCCTCCCTCCCTCCCTCTCTCCCTCCTTCCCTCCCTCCACATCTCCTTCTCTCTGTTTTTCCACTGTTTTAAAAACTGGCTTTGTATTTTACTAGGACTGCTGGGCCTGTGCCCATCCTCCACTTTTATCTGAATACGTCTCCTACCTTTGCCTCTAATGTCCTCGACCTTCTCAATGTGGATTGTACTCCCCACAGCCTTCCCTCAGTCCAGGCTCACCATAAAATAGGGCCATAAAATAATCACATGTATGTGATTACATGTACGTGATTAAGTAATGATGTTACATAAGATTGTAGTGCCAGTCTTGGAGTTTTTTCTGTCCCTTGGTGACCCACATAACCTGTACCCCATTTCACCTATTATTAACATAGTATGTCACCATGGTATAATCTGTCAGAGGTAATAAATCAACATTGGTCCTTTGCAATGAACTAAGCTCCATACTTTATTTATGTTTTATTAATTTTCCCCAAAAGTCCTTTTTCTGATCTTGGAAATTATGTAGGATACCATGTTATATTTAGTTATCAGGTCTCCTTATCCTCCTCTGGTCTATGAATGTTTCTCATATTTTCCTTGGTTGATGACCTTGAGAATATTGAAGAATATTGGTGAGTGATTTTGTAGAATATCCTTCCTGTGGGGCCTGTCAATGTTTTTCTCATGAATAGATTGGGGTGATGAGTTTTGAGAGAAAGATCACGGAGTTGATATGATCACATCATTTTTTTTTTTAAGATTTTATTGAGGAATTGGGGGAGGGCAACAGCGTTGGGGAATTGGGGAAGGGGAACAGACAAGTTGCTGTCCTTTTGTTCTTCATTCTAGTTGTGGAGGATGTCGCTTCACTGGCCCATGTTGGTATTATCATTGCGCTTTTCCCGGGTGAGGCAGATAGGTCGTCGGCCTCTGGACAGCTGCTCACGGCAGCTCTTGGCAGCTCACACCGGCTGCTGGCCACTCACACTGGCTGCCAGCCACTCAGGGTAGCTTACGGGAGCCCACTGCAGCAGGGGCTGCAGTCTGTGCCGTCGCCAGTGACTCATGGCAGCCCAGCTCCAGGTCGAGCTGTTGTTCACCATCTTAGCTGTAGAGGGTGCAGTGTTACTGGCCCTCATGTGGGATCCGAACCGGGGCCCTGCTGCTCAGAGCTGGTGTCCCAAACCAACTCTTAGCCAATGCACCACTCGGCCGGCCCTATGATCACATCATTTTAAGGGTACATACTGTCACACTGAATCATCACTCATTATGGTAACTTTGCTCACCTGGCCAAGGTGTTATTTGTCAGGTTTCTTCATGATGAAATGACTGTTTTCTCCTTTTCCAGTTTCCTGTCTTTGGAAACAAGTAACGAAAGCACAACTCACACTCAAGAGTTGGAAAGTTAACATCCACCACCCTAAGGGAGAAATATCTACATAAATTACTTAGAATTCTTCTCTACAGGAGATTTGCCTCTTTTCCTTCATTTAAAAATTTTATCTAATCATTTAATTACTTCTGCATTGACTCATAAGTATTTACTTTGTTCTTTGAGCCATAACCCAATACCATATTATTGAGATCCACTGGGAGCTCTTCAAGGTCGTCTTCCATGTCCCTTTGCCATCCCCCAATCCTTATGTTTTCCTGTGCTTGCTTTCTCATTTTAAGGCACTACAAGATGCTCTAGGGTCATATGTGAATTCCCTGGCCCATCCCTACATACACCCATTTCTCCAAGGAGTCCTGCTTGCTTATGGTGGCAAATGTTATTGGAAACCAAGACCGGGACACTGGATTTGGTCACTTCTCTGGAGGGTCAACGCGTCTACATTCTCTCAGTGGACTGAGCTAGGAAATACGTATATGTATCTATGCTTAAGTCATGCATCTATATGTATCTGTAGTTATTTCTGTGTCAATATGGCTATATTTATATTAAGCTAAGCATACGTTCATATTGATCTTTGACTCCAGTCCAATACAACGTGGTTCATTGGAGCCTTCCCCTCTTCCCACTCTCCCCGTCCAACAGAGAGAAGCCGCCTCCCACCATCTGCCAGACATGGCCTTTGTCACTAGGGTCCTCATGCAGCTATGAGGAATGGAGGCACAGTTAGAGAAACTGGAAGGAAAACTTTGCAGGTTGATCCCCAAAATTCTACCAGTGGGGAGATGTCCCTTTGCTTTGGGCGTCCTATGGTATGTATTCCATGGACTCCACTAAAAATCAATAATTGCCACACCGTGCTAAACAATGTGAAAGAGTATAGAGACAGGCAGATTGATAAATAAGAAGAAATGATAATACCTGAAATAATTTACCAAGGGCTTTCAAAATAATTCACCAGATCCACATATAGTGGAAAGGCTGTGGAGTATATTTCTCGTCCACCTCATTGTGTTTAATTTCCTTCTCCTCATTGTGCCAAGGTCTGGCCTCATCAGACGCATGCTACTCCTGGTGAATTGAAAAGAAGTTCCATAGATACCTTATCATTATTAATCACTGCCTCTATTGTGAAAAGCTACTTGTCGATATTTTATCTCATTCTATCTAAAAATTATTCTGATGTATTTATGGTTTGCTCTTCCTTTGTACTACAATTTGACATATAAAAATCATGCTCTACAAATCAGGGAGCGCTGTAAGTAATAATTTGTCCACCCAAATTAGACTCTGATGTACTAAAATTCTCTAATGTCTCTCATATTCGCCTCTGTATCTCCAACCACCGTGGATTTTTTTTTTCAGATGTGCAAAGAAAATTGCAGCTATTTAAAATAACCTAGAGAGGGAGAACGATAGGCAGTACCCTAACTACCTTAGCCCTTTACATTTCAGCAGCCTTGTTGCCAAGGAAACCACTTGGGACTTTAGGGAAATTTGCGGATATTTAAAATGGATTGTGCCTGTACATAGATAGACACTTGCACAATTCACACTGCAGAATAAAAAGCTTCCAGTCCTGCAATATTAAGCCTGAATTTCAAGGGCTGAAGATGGGAAATAACAAAATGCAAAGGCTTATTCACTTATATGCCAAATAATGTGCTATATATAGTGTTTCAGATTATTATTAGGGTAGGCTGTTTAAAAAAAAGAGTAGATTTAGCTGGAAGAGTAAATAGTACAACACAAACCTTACATTTTCATTTGTATATATGATTTGCAATTTTTACATTGCACCACCATTTTGACAATTAATTCACAAGATTTATTGCAATTTTTAAAATCTAGAAAAAGGACAGCAAATGCATTCCTTGCTGAGGCTCTGTTGGAAATTGACTGAATTATATATAAATGCAGACACGAATCTTTATTCACAATTCTGTGCGTAAAGTGCAGATATCAGAAGAGAATAGAGATAGGCTGACATATCAAAACCCTTGAGCTAGGTTTTCAGCTTCTGTATATTTATGTCCGTCCTCTTATGTTTGTCTCTTTACAAATTTCTGCTGAAGATGTGACATTCTAGAGTAGAATCCAGGTGTACAAATTGATTTCCAAATGCTGTTTTCACATATATTCATGGTTGATTTTTGAACCTATACCCAGAGTCTCACTCTCCACAGACGTGTAGGGTGACTTACACTTCTGTCACAGGGCCTGTTCAGCTTCACCCCGAGTGTGTCAGGACTTGCACACTCATTGGAACGGGCCCTAGAACGTCTGCGCACGAGGTCTGCAAAGCAGCGAGCCTCCGCCCAGACCATGTATGTGCTTTGTTTTAAAAAAGATGTAACTGGCAGATGGTGACATGAGACCTTCTACCTTCCATAATGCCAGAGTGTCTGAATAGTGAAAACTATGACGTCCGAAGTAAAGAGTGAGATACAACAACTCAGAAAGAGGCAGTTTCCTTCTCTTAATTTAATGTTATAAGGTCTTACAATCCCACCACATTTATTCATGCAAATATTTTTTTCAATGAGAGATCAATAATTATATAAATATATAATATAAATCCACAGGGGTTCTCTCCCATAACTTGACTGGCCTTTTCTCTGCATTCGTGGGCTCCCCACCAGACCCAGGGAGCACTGACAGCAATTGCACAGTGAAGAAAAAAGAGGGGTACACCCACTCAGTTTGGGGAAAAACGCTGGTTATTGATAATATCTCATCATGCAGTGTTAGGGAAAATGGAAAAATCAAAACAGAAATACTGTGCCGTAATGAGATGAGGTGAGCACAGCCCCTCCAAATCAGAGGAAGAAGCCACTTTAAAAATAAAATAACTACCACAGAATACAGAAGTAGATTTCAGAAAGGGTCTGCTTTGTCTTGCCGTAAAAAGGAACAGAAATGAACACCATGAAACAAGAGCTGAAAGATGAGAGGATAAGACGATAGACAGATATAAAAAGGAGTGAGCTGGGAGCCAGACAGAAGGGGCAACGGAGCTGAATGAGATAAGGAAAAAATGAAAGGAAACAAAAGATACAATAACTAATTTTAAAAGTGCTTTAAAAGCAGTAAAGAATCCATACTGTAAACACTGAATCAGTGATGTAAAGCTGAGATGTTGAGCTGCCGGAAGTTTTTATTATTCAGCAGCAATAAATTGCTTACAGTTAGACTAAGTTTTTAAAATCACAAATGCAAGATTAACCACAGGAAAAAAATGAATGATGGTTATAGCAAAAGTTCATATATATTTTTTAAAAAACAGATAAATAAATTTAAGAAGCAGTCACCTCATTAAAAACAATAGAAAAGCTTGATGTAGTTGAGAAGCCCCTAAATATAAATATATAAAATACATAAATGTAAAAAAAACTCTAAATGAGCTAGAGGAAATAAATAGATATATAGGGACATGAGAGAGGACTGTCTGTGCTAACACTTTTAAAAAGCTTACTGAAATACTTACTGTTGTAGGAAAATATAAATTAATAAAACTATTTTCCCAAACTTCAGTGGTTTAAAAGGACAATTATCACAAAGGACGTTGACTAATCAATATTCCAGATTTCCTAAGGAGAGTTTTTAGATTCATTTGGTATTATAATTTCTCCCAAATTTACAAGAAACAAATAATTGTCTCCTAGACATAGTTTCAAGGCATAGAAAAAGAAGAAAGCCACTTTCATATGTTTCTAGAAGATAATATAACCCTTTGTCAAAAGCGGACAGAGAAACTAAAGATAGAACTCATTTAAGAACATTCTTAATGAAATACTAGCAAAACAAATCCAGTACGTTATTAATAAAGTAATAAAAACATCCAAGTAGGGTCTATTGCAGTAAGATTCTGAAGTATCAGTATTAGAAAACCCTATTCATATGTAGTCATATATGAGAAACAAGGAACAAAAATTATATAATCATGTTAGATGCCAAAAAGACATTTGATAATATTCAACATTCATTCCTGGGCTAAAAGTGGTTTTAGCTGTCAGAAAACCAAAATCTTCCTTAATATTATAAAAATTATATAAAACCCTTAAAATAGTGGAGCAAGGTCAGTTCTCCCTCACATCATCTACAGATTTAATTCAGTGTCATTCAAAATCCCAGTAGGTATATGTAGGTGTTCGCAGGTATGTGTATGTGTACACAAAATGACAAGCTGATTCTCAAGTGTATATGAGCAACCCAAGAACAGAAGTCAATATGGGAGAAGAAAATTTGTGGATTTGAGTTAGAAGCCAGCTCTGGGACCCAGGCCATTGCAAAGACTTTCCCTTCACCCTGGAGAGGTCAGAAGCCAGTGGAGTGGTCTGAACATAATGACAGAATCTTGTTTATACTTTAAAATCATCACTCTGGCTTCAGAGAGTAGAGGGGGCAAGGAAGAGAGTATGGGAGAATGGTTTGAAGACTAGTATAGTGATTTAATCAAGGGATTGTGTTGGCTGGCACCAGAGTTCCAGCACGGGAACTGGTAAGAGGTAGTCAGATACTGAATTTGTTTAGAAGGGTTTACTGATGGGTTGCATCTGTAATATGGGAGAGAGAGAGAAGTCAAGGACAACTCCAAAGTTTGGATCCTGTGCTAGAAAAATAGATAAGTCACAAATAACTGAACTGGGAAATTTCGTGAGGAAAAATGTATAGAGAGGGGGGCATTAGGAACTTATTTTTGGACAAAATAAGTTGGAAATGTCTATGAGATATCCAAGTGAAGATGTCGGGTAAGCGAATGGATATGTGAATCGAGTTCAGGAGACTGGTATAAACTGGAAGTCATTTAGTTTATGTTTGTATTTAACCCCATGGGACAGTCCCTCACCTAGGGAGTAAGAAGTGTGTGGACTTAGTCCTGGGTGGCTTCGTACTTGGAGATAATAGCGGATTCTGACAAAAACGTCTGCTGCCTCAAGGAGAATGAAGAACTTATCATTGGCCATTGGTTTTCATGATATGAAGATCATTGCTAACTTTGATGAGAGTTGTATTGCTGGCGTGGTGGAAGCCAAAGGCTTCCTGGAGTGAATTTAGGGGAAAAAAGAAAGTTTGAATAGAGATTTTATTAGATGACATGAATGCATTAACTTAATTTTCTTGGGTATCATAAAGGTAATAAAACCACAGTGATCTCAGGTCCTTGTTCTCAAGTAGTACATGATGCTGTATTAAGGGGCAAAATATCATGCAACTTCCCTTTAAAATATTCAGTAAAAATGACATTTACAGGGACAGATAAAGCAAATGTGGCAAAAATGTAATAGAAAGATCCGAGGGCAGCAACATAGGTTTTTCATGGAAGGAATTTGATGTAAAGGAGTGGAGATAAAGAAGAGATGGATGAAAAGAGATGGTCAAGAGAATATCTTTTAATACGAGGGACATGACATCATGTTTGAAGACTTGTGGAAATGACCCAAGAAAGTGTACAAATTTGAGGATTCAAAGAAGAAACCCATGGTTGCCAAAGCAATGTTATTGGGGAGGCTTGATTTGATGGGGTCTAATGCACATGTGATGGCATGGGCTTAATTTTCTCCTTGGGTTTCTCCATATTTTCCAGGTTTCTATAATAAATATATAACACTATCACACTCTGGCACCTGAAACATCCTATCTTATATTATGTAAGTTGTCTACAAATATTTTATCACCCTCAGTAACACATTAAAAAGCAGAAAGGGCACACCAGTAATTTTTTAAAAGTGAAAACAAAAGTAAAACAAAGTCCTAATAACAGACTATGGAAAAAGAAAGCCAAATTATAGATTGTAAAATGATTTTAGGTGCATTGAAAGATGTAGAGAAAGGGTTTGACGATCTGGTTACTGGATAAAGAAAGGGTAGACTCAAGCAGAGCAGGGGTCTGCAAACTCCTGGCCCCTTCGTGAAATCCAGCCCCCTAGTTTTGTACTTGGAGTGGAACACTGCCACCCTCATTCAGTTACATATTCTCGGGCTGTTTCACACTGAAAGGCAAAGTTCAGTATGTATGGCCCACAGAGCCTAAAACATTTACTCTCTGATACTTTACAAAGCAATAACTTTGCAAACAATAGAACGTTGCTGTTCCAAGTGTTGTCTCCTGACCAGAGGGGTCCGCATCATCTGGTTATGTATGAGAAACGCAGGACCTCTGGCTCTCCTTTTCACTGAGCCAGAATCTTTATGTTAACACATTTTCCGGGTGACTCAAATGCACGTTAAAGCTACAGGAGCACTTATGTAGAGTACACCCTGAGATATTACAGAAAATGGATTTTCTTCTTGTGCTCACGGAAACAGGCCTGAGTGTCAGCCTCACCATCAACATTGTAGCATGGGATACACGCGTTTAAAATTTTAGTTTATTATCTCTTATCACCAGGTACAATTTTTATAAACTTCTTATTATTTAATCTGGAACATATTTTGGTTCATTAGCCACTAGAAGCCTCAGGAGAAAGATGGGCCGAAGTGATACATTTCCCAGGGTTGTTGGTTACAGAGTGATTTCTTAACACTCATGACCTAGGTTGAGTCAAGAAATGTTCAGCCTTAATTGCTCCAGCTCATACGCTTGGCAACATCACCTGGCTGAGTTCTAGAATCAAAAGTTCAACTGCTGTCATGACACTCAGATCACCTGTTCCTGAAACCCCATACAGCGCTCAGGCCGGGGAGCTGCAGTTGAAAAGGCACAACCAGCGTTTACAGAGGTCCATCTAAGCGAGCTCCTAATTATCCACTGGGAAGTCAGGAGCCCCCGCTCTCCTCAATGTGGGGATGCGATATCCAATATCGTAGCAAATTCACTCTCACTGTTATATTCTGCGCGGCTCTGGATTTAATTCCATCGCTGTGCAGAGTACATGCTAATTGGAAGGTTCCAAAAGATGCAGAACAGCAGGTCATTTCAATGCGTAATAAGTAATGAAACTTGAAACGAGTATTTATTGAATTCAACAAAGGGCGAGGCGATGTGCATAAGTGAAGAACTCCTAAGGGAATGAATAAAAGTTGACGAATTTATCCTACAAATGAGCATATCACAAAAATGAGTGATTTTCAAACCCTGCTTAACTGCAAGAATACAGGTTTTAAAGACTAGTATAGTTCAGTACGTGATTATTTTTCTGTCAAATAACTGAAGTATAGTATGTATTTTTAAGTCAGAATAATTTTGAGTAGTGACATTTTTAACGTATTTTGCAAAAGATATTTGAAATTTTCTTTTTCCCTTGGTTGGGGGGAGAATGATGTAACTATCATGGCTGTATTTCTGAAGATACATAGTACTAAAACATAAACAACATTTTAGTATGTAAACAATGTTCTATTTAAAAATAATGTCATGTATGTAATTGTAATTATAGGTAATTTAACAATAGCTTTTATTTTTTATTTCAAAGTTGAATAATAAACTTCATGAAATACAGTTAAACGCTATTAAATAAATGAAATTGGAAAGTTATGTTTCACCTCGTCTAGCATTCTCTGGGGTTTCTTGTATTTTAATTATCTACTTTAACTTTAAGTTTCATTTTACTTCCTTTCCCATTGATTCCTGTGAGGACTTTGTGTTTTTAGGTATAATCTGAATATAAAAAAATGCTGAATAAACCTAGAGTAAAATTGTGGCGTGTTTAAACTTAACCTTGGCACAAATGGGAAAATTACAAAAGTGAAATGTCAGCTTGGCAGCTCGAGTTCTTCTGAGCTCTGTGGAGATGTAGGACTCTTTAATTGCAAAACTTAGAAGAATCGGAGAACCTTAACTCGATGCCACCAGGTGTTCATGTCAGTTTCCACATGTCAGTTGTCACAGCCCTTGCTCATGGGCATTTTCGAAGGCGAGAATTTCAGTTCATTCATTCATTCATTCATTCATTCATTCATATTTCTTAACGTTCTATGTTCTAGGCATCATCCTAGGACACAGGACAAATGTTTCACCTTGTCAGAACTTGCATTCCAGTGGGATAGTAAATACCACCTAGTAAATACCCAGGTTACACCAATGCTTAGAGTGAAAAGGACTATGGAAATAATGAAGCAGAAGTCAAACATGAGCCGGGAATTCTGTGAATGAGTAACCCAGTGGATTATATAAGGGAAAGAGTTTCCACTCAGAGAACAGGAGTTGGAGTGGCCCCTCCGTCAGGCCTGAGCTGGGCAGGTTTGAGGAGCAGCGAAAAGCTTTGGGACTGAGGACAAGGGGCAGAACAAGCAGAAGAAAGTGAGGCCAGAGACACAGGCGTGACTCAGATCATATCAGATTCTGTGGAAGAGGACTGGATTGAATCATAAATGTGATGGAGATACATTGGAAGGTTGTGAGTAGGAACACGGAATAATTTGTTTTGTAATCTTAAAATCTACGCTGGCTGCTTTGTGTAGAATACAGAGCAGGGTGCAGCAGCAAAGCTGGGAGAACAGTCAAGGAGTGAAGCTGTTCAGGTGTGAGAGAATGGTGGTGGGAAGTGGCCCGACTCCAGACATGTTATGAAAGTAAGTCCAGGGGACTGCTGATGGTAGGATGCGGGGCATGAGTGGGGGAGCAGAATTAACAATTAGTTCTAGGCTTGGGGCTGGACAGCTAGAAAGGTGAGAGTGCCATTTAGTGAGATTAAGGGAAATTGGGAGGACTACATTTGAGGAAGAAAATAAAAATTTTGATTTTAGACATGTGTTGAGGTCTCGTGACTCTTCAAATGGAAGTCTACAATTCTGGAACTCGGGAATCAGAGCTCAGGTGAATGAAATCATCAAGAGCATAAACTGAGAAGTGAAACAATCTGATGCCTGAGCCCTGAGAAAGGGGACAGAATCAGCAAAGGGATAGCAAATAGGTGACACAGGAAGGAAGTAAACTATGTTGTTTACTTTAAAACATAGTGAATAGAAGCAAAGTAAAAACAAACAGACAAACAAATCTTTCTCAAGAAGAAAGAGATCAAACTGTCAAATACTGCTGAGGTTGACCAGCATGAACCCAGCCCGATGAATGTTAGATTCGGCAAGTGGATGTCGTGGGTGACCGTCAAGACAGAACTTTGTGCAAGCAGTGGGACAAATTCCTGATGGAATCATGTGAAAGACAAAATGAGGGATTTCCATTTTTCATCATATGGTTGACTATATTTTGCAGAAAAGCGCTTTCTTGACCAGAACGCCTGAAAAAGCTGCCTCAAATATTAGAAACATCTCTTTTAGTTTTGTTTTTGTTTTTAGCTGAGCCATCCTGCCACCTGTTGACAGCTCAGAAGCAGCTCAGCTCAGGCCGGGAATCGAACCGGTGACCCTGTTGCTCAGAGCTCGCACTCTTGAGTGAGCTCTTAACCAGCTGAGCCACTCGGCTGGCCCTAAGAAACATCTCTTTTAAAGCATGGCTGAGCTGTCAGTAAAATCAGAGAAACAGCCAAAACAAGAAAAAATAAAAAATTGTGATTGTCAAGGAAAAAACCCTGAGGACACTGATCGTCCTGGGAGCCTAAGAGCATGAGTTAATGACACACAAGCATTAGGAGACAAAAGACAAATCTTGGGGCCCAAGCAAATTGAAGTGAAGCTAGAGACCATGTATGAAGCCAGGATACTCTCTATAGGTAGACCAGAAAGACATTCACTACCAAGGGAAAAATTTGGTTTATTTCCACCTTGGTTATAGTCTTGCATCTTCTTGCAAAGCGTTAGTGCATTTTCAGTTGTACACAGGATGGTTGTGTTATGTGAGGTGAAAGAATAACTTGTTATTGTCTTTATTTGGAGATTAAGTATGTATTAAGGAGATTCTCATGGCTGCCAAGTTGACAAAGGGTGGATTTGTGATGGTTCTTTTTTTTTTTTAAGATTTTATTGGGGAAGAGGAACAACCAAGTTGTTGTCCTTCAATCTTAGTTGTGGAGGGTGCAGGTAGCTCAGCTCCAGGTCCAGTCACCATCTGGCTGCCCGTCAGCAGCTCATGGCTGCTCAGCTCAAGGTGCCGAGTTCAATCTTAGTTGCAGGTGGGCATAGCCCACCATCCCATGCAGGAGTCGAACCGGCAACCTTGTTATTAGGAGCACGTGCTCTCACCACCTGAGCCATCCTGCCACCTGTTGGCAGCTCAGCGGTAGCTCAGCTTGGGCGCAGCTCACAGGCCCATGTGGGAATTAAACTAGTGACCCTGTTGCTCAGAGCTCACCCTCTTAACCAACTGAGCCACTCAGCTGGCCCAATCATGGTTCATTTTATATGTCCACTTGGCTGAGCTACAGTGCCCAGATAATAGGTCAGACATTAATTCTGGATATTTCTATGAAAGTGTTTTTTGGATGAGATTAAGTTTTAAGTAACTGGATTTTGAGTAGAGCATCTGATCGACCCTTCAATGTGTGTGGCTCTCATGTAAGCAGTTGAAGCCCTTAGTAGAAAAAGACTGACCACCCCTAAACAAGAAGGAATTCTGCCTTGAGACTGCCTGTGGATCAGGCTGCAATGTTTACTCTTTCTCAGGTCCTTTCCAGCCTGCTTGCTGCCTGCCTGGCAGATTTCAGGCATGTGGTCCCCCACAACTGCATGAGCCAATTCCTTAAAATCAATCAGTCATCTATCTATCATCTATCTATCTATCATCTTTGATTCTGTTTCTCTGGAGAACCCTAACTAATATAACATTTAGATTTTAAAAAGCCTAGAATTCCAAGATAAAAAAGATGGCCACATTGTAATGAGTCTAAACATCTCCAAAGACCAAAAAAATAGCATTTCAAAGTGATCCAAAAAATTACCTACAAATGAACAGTATTTAGAGTGATAAATGACTTCTCAAAGTCAATAAGGAAGCAAAATAAAACCAAATAAAATTTTCAATTAAATAAATAATAAATATAACTGAAGAACTGTCTAGAAAGTCCTAAAAAAATAGCAGTGAGGGGCCGGCCAAGTGGCTCAGTTGATTACGAGCTCACGCAAGAGTTTGAGCTCCGAGCAACAGCGGTTTGATGCCCAGCCCGAGCTGAGTTGCCGCTGAGCTGCCAATAGGTGGCAGGATGGCTCAGCTAAAAAAAAAAAAAAAAGCAGTGAATGTAGTACTGTATATTTCAAAATTATATTTTGAGGAAAAAAAGCTATTGTCAGAGGAAGAAAAACTGAATGAGTTCATTATCAACAGACTTTCACTAAGAAAACTCTAATGTACTTCAAAGGAAAAAGAAAGAAAAAAGAGAAATGGTCAAGGAAGAAAATTTGTAGAATGTTAAGAGAAATGGTGATAAAAGTAAATTGTAAACTTGCTGATAAACCCAAACAATATGTCTGATTAAGCAGTAACAATGATGACTAATTTGTGAGCTTAAAAAATTAAGACAGAACAAAGAATTTTGACAACCATAGCAAATGAGTCAGAAAAGAGTTGAAAGAGCAAAAACATTTTTTAGGAGTATTAAAGATGTTGATGAGACTATATTAATTTAAACATGCATACAAGCATGTCTAAGAAAGAAGAGTAGAGCATGTTAATTTCCAATCATTAGGGAAAAGAAAAAAAAGAAAAAAGAAGGGAGAGAGGGGAAAACAGAAAGCACAAAATATATGATGAAAATCGATGTAGATGTATTCAGTAACCACAATCAATTTAAAGGGACAAAATACTTCTATTGAAAAATTAAAAATAAACAAAAAGCAGCAATATACTGTATATAAGAAACATTTTCCTTTTTTAATTTTTCAATTAGAGTTGACATTTAATATTATTTTGTATTAGTTTCAGGTGTACGGTGTAGTGGTTAGACATTTATATAATTTATGAAATGATCCCCCCGATTAGTTTAGCACCCACCTGGCACCACACATAGTTATTACCTTGTTATTGACTATTCCCTATGCTGTACTTTACATTCCCATGACTGTTTTGTAACTACTAATTTGTACTTCTTAATTCCTTCCCCTTTTTCACCCACCCCTCCAACACCAGCCCTCCCCCCCCACACAGACACACACACAGCTGGCAACCATCAGTTTGTTCTCCATATCTATGAGTCTGTTTCTGTTTTGTTTGTTCATTTATTTTCTTCTTTAGATTCCACATGTAAGTGAGATCACATAATATTTGTCTTTCTCTATCTGATTTATTTCACTTAGCATAATACCCTCTAAGTCCATCCATGTTGTCACAAATGGTAAGATTTAATTCTTTTTTATGGCTGAGTAATAGTCTATATATAAAAATAAACCCAAAATAGGTTAAAGACTTAAATGTAAGACCTAAAACCTTAAAAATACTGGAAGAAGGGCTGGCCAAGTGGCGTGTTGGTTAAGAGTTGGCTTGGGATGCCAGTTCTGAGCAGCAGGGCCCCGGTTCAGATCCCACATATGAGGGCCAGTGATGCTGCGCCCTCTACAGCTAAGATGCTGAACAACAACTCGACCTGGAGCTGGGCTGCCATGAGTTGCCGAAGATGGTGTAGGCTGCAGTGGGGCTGGCCGGCAGCGGGCGTGTGCTTCCGTGAGCTGCCATGAGCGGCTATCGAGAGGCCGGCGAGCGACTGCCTCACCCGGGAAGAGCGCAATAATAATACCAACATGGGCCAGAGAAGCAACATCCTCCACAACTAGACTGAAGAACAAAAGGGCAGCAACTTGTCTGTTCCCCTTCCCTGATTCCCCAATGCTGTTCCCCTCCCCCAATTAAAAAAAATACTGGAAAAAAGCATACACTGTAAACTCTCAGACATTTCTTTTAGTAATGTTTTTTCTGAGATGTCTCCTCAGGCAAGGGAAACAAAAGAAAAAAATAAACAAATGGTAGTACATCAAACTAAAAAGTTTTTGCATAGCAAAGGAAACATCAACAAAACGAAAAAACAGCCTACTGAATGAGAGGAGATACTCACCAAAGATATATCCAATAAAGAGTTAATATCCCAAATTTATAAAGAACTCATACAACTCAACACCAAAAAAACAAACAATTCAATTTAAAAATGAGCAGAGGACCTGAATAGACATTTCTCCAAAGAGGACATACAGATGGCCAATAGACATATCAAAAGATACTCAATGTCACTAATCATTAGAGAAATGCAAATAAAAAACCACAATGAGATATCACCTCACACCTGTCAGAATGGCGATCATCAATAAATCAACAAACAACAGGTGCTGGTGAGGATGTGGAGAAAAGGGAACCCTGGTGCACTGTTGGTGGGATTGCAAATTGGTGCAGCCACTATGGAAAACAGTGTGGAGGTTTCTCAAAAAATTAAAAATAGAACTACCTTATGACCCAGCAATTCCACTCCTGGGTATTTATCCAAAGAAATCCAAAACACTAATTGGAAAAGATACATGCACCCCTATGTTCACTGTAGAGCTGTTTACAAGAGCCAAGATGTGGAAGCAACCTAGGTGTTCATCATAGATGAGTGGATAAAGAAATCTATTTTTAAAACAATTCCGAAAGGATAACAGTTAAAAGATAAAAATTAAAAGTCTGGATACAATTAGGAGACTGAACCATAGTAATCTGAATCAGGGAAGTATAATATAATGAATAATTAAATTATGATAAAGCAGAAAGTATTAAGATATAATGAAGCTCTAAACGGTAGCAAAGGGCGGAAGGAGAGTACTCAAGGAGGAAAGACTGACTTGGAAGGGGAAAGGATGCCTCAAGGCTGGATGTCAGGCCTCATGGCAGGTGTGCGTGGAGGCCATGGATGGAGCGGGAGTTTGCTGGATTTCCCTAGTCAGAGCTGGAGTACCACAATGGTGCAGAGTTCCCTGGCTTTCTATTTCATTTATCCCTGAAAACTAACGGGGCACCAGGAGTCAGACATTTCAGGGGAGGCAAATTGGATTATGTAGATAGGTCAGCAGTGGCCTTGCCCCCAGGGAGCCTACAATTTAATGTTTGGCCCTCCATAGGCGGTAACAAGGTAACATTCCAGAATCAGCATTCTCCCCCGTATTGAAGACAAGAATTCAGTCGTCTCTTAGCTTTTCTCGTATGCATTTTAAACATTGCAATTTCTTTAAATTTCCTCTTTTAAACACCTCTGCTTCTCTTCTGTGAATCATCCCTAAATCTTTCATATCTTTTGAGTTCAGTGGACACAACAGAACACAAATGAAAAGAAGATTGACATTTTTATCATGTTGATTCTGATAAGATTCATCTTTGAATATATTTAGAAGTCTGTTAACCTTTGTGGAATCAAGGAGTCCTTCTTAAACACACCTTAGTTCAGGGGTATGTGCTTTTTTTACCTCCTAGTCCATCCTGCTGTAAATGTAAACTTAACTGGAGAATTTTTGTTTTCTTTAACAACTGAAACACTAGAACAACTCTTAAGACACTTGAAGTGGAAAGACACTCTTGAACTATTGGGTTGTCAGAAAAGTCATGACATATTTTGTCTATGTTTTTCAAAGGTCATTTATTTATATAAAGAACAAAGATCAGTCAATATATAGTGCCCATTTTGTTTGATAACCTTTTGCCATCTTTCAGTGAGCTTCATAATTCCTCGTTCATAGAAGGACCTGTCTTTATTTGCGAAAAACTGAACAAGGTGCTGATTTACAGCCTCATCTGAATTGAACGTTATACCATGCAAGGAGTTTTGAAGAGAGTGAAACAAGTGGAAGTCTGACGGCGCAAGGTCAGGCGAGTATGGTGGGTGTGGCAACACATCCCATCCAAGCTCCAATAAGTTTTGACAGGTGATCAAACTTGTGTGTGGTCTCACGTTGTCACGATGGAACACAACTCCTTTACAATTAACAAGCTCTGGAAGTTTCTGGATGATGGATTCATTCAAATTGTCCAATTGCTGACAGTACACATTCGAATTGATTGTTTGGTTCCTTGGTAGGAGCTCAAAAAACACGACACCTTTAAAATCCCACCACACTGAGAGCATAACCTTCCTCTGATGAATGTCTGCTTTCAATGTTGTTTGAGGTGAATCATCACGTCGGGACCAAGACCGTTTGTGCACCACATTGTTGTCAACAATCCACTTCTCATCACCAGTTATCAGTCGCTTCAAAAAAGGACTGTTTTCCTCACGTTTAATGAGCATATTGCAGATGTGTATACGCACCGTCAAATGAACTTCTTTGAGTTCATGTGGAACCCAAATATCAAGCTTGCTTACATATCCCAACTTCTTCAGGTGGTTGTGAACGCTTGAATGATGGATGTTCAACGTTTCTGCAATCTCTCGTGTTGTGTAATGTGGGTTTGGCTCGATCAACGCCTTTATTTTGTCGTCATCAACCTCGGTGGGCCTCCCTGACCGAGGAGCATCGTTGAGATCAAAATCACCAGCATGGAATTTCATGAACCATCGTTGGCACTGATGTTCTTGTAGAGCATTGTCACCGTAAACTTTATGGAACTTTTCACAAGCTTGATGCACGTTCTTCCCTTTATGGAAGTAAAACAATAAAATATGACAAAAATGCACAGTTTGGTATTCCATCTTCAACTTGTTGTAAAATCTCCGAAACTCAACCAAATTGCTCAATTTTTTTTAGAATGAAGCTAGAATGGTCAGCTGTCAAATGACATAGTAATTACATAGATGCGAATGACTAGTACTTCCAAAAATGAACTAGTGCCATCTGCTGCAAACATGCATCATGACTTTTCTGACAACCCAACACTATCTGTGCAAGCCCAGCGTGATTCTAAGCTATTAACTTTGGCTTACAGTTATGTATATGAACCATTTACGAACAGAATGGAAAGTAACCTAAGGTGGGCTGATTCATCAGACTGTCGTGTGGGATAGAAGTGAACACCTTCCTAAAATCGAGTCCTGTCACTTCTTTTGTGCCCCTTTGCCTGTGTAACCTTTCTGTGACCTATGTCCTTTACAAATCATGGTTCTATTTCAGACGTTCCGGGTGATCACTAGATTATGTGTTAATTCCTATGTTGTCTTCACAGCCATTCACACTGAAATGGCCCAACCTATGACTTACAGAATCAACTTTCCTCCCTGTTTAGAAAACGGAAACATCTCTTTAATTCTCCCATAAACTGTCAAAAGAATGGACTTTTATTATTTCCCACCTTCGAAATAATTTTTAGGTTAAAGCTAAAGCAGTTTGGATCTCTGACTCTCTTCATTTTATTTGATTCCCTTTTGAAAATTATTTTATTCAGAAAATTGTCCTTTTTTCTGAAACAAGATTTAGAAAAGTAGCAGACAGGCATTTGAAGGAATGCTTACAATTATTGTCATAACTTCTACATACATTGTATGTATACAGCACCTTTCATATTTTTATTCTTAAACTCAAACGCTTAAAATATTCTTTAGAATCCATTGGCGTATTTTTTTATATGTTATAGGGAGGAATATTGTGTCCGCCTCCAAGGAACATTCATGAAGCAGTGACTCAGCATTTTGTAGACATATCCTAAGGAAAAGTAATGCATGAGAAGGTTCTAATCTTGCCTCTGAAATCATCTCCTTGAGTGACTCTTGTTACCCACTTGCCCTGCGAGTTTCCTCATCTGTCGATGAGAGAAGATGGCTTTCCTAACCTGAAACCCACTTTCCCTCCAGGGTTCAATGTTACATTGTACTTCCCTCACTGAGACCATTTTTCATTATAGCCATTAGATGGGCTTGTTCCAGCCCATCCAAACCCCTGTGTTTGTGTATACAGGACGTGTAGACCCGGCCAGGTGGAGAAGGACGCCACCAGCTGACAACAGTACAGGACCTCTGTGCTGGTCTCTGCGTGTCACACAGCAGGTGGGCGAGTGGAAACGGTTTATTTTGTGTTTGATCCGTCCCGAGCGTAGCCGTGTTTGGTGCTTTCATTGCGCTCCTTAAAATTCTCTTATGTTTTGTCAAAGAAGCGACCTGTTCTATTTCATCTATGAAAGCTTCACATTAAAAGAATATGAGGTAGCAAATATCTTTACTGAAGCGCTGTTGGCAGCTGAAATCGCTGACAACTTCCTGGCTGTGATTCCTAATCTATATCGGTGCCTTTGAGACAACAGGCTATTGATTTTCCCTGTCTATAATCCAAGACCATATCCAGAGCTTGTTAGACATCTGTGGGAATATCAACTGAGTTTTGATACAAGTTAGGAAGGTTCTCTTAGCAGGGCACTTCGTTTTTGTCTTAGAGAAAAATCTTTACACAGCTGTTATCTTGGTAAACTTTAAAAAGACAAACAATTCAGTATAAATTAGGGTGCAGGCTTTGGGGTAGAGGACATTGTGAGGTTTTGTTTGGCTTTGTCTAGAGTTTAAATAAAACAAATTTCTCCAGCGGTTACTATACCACCTATTAAATAATGATTAGACTTTTTTTTCTTTACTATACCTGAAGACAGCTTTTATTTGATGAAATTAATTAGGATACATTTTAGGTGCTTTAGGGAGATGAGTATAGAGCACAGCCCTAAATAAAATTGTTAAAACAGTTATATGGTATCAACTGTAGAGACATTTCTGAAAAAAATAAATAGGACTAGTACATGTCAAAAGTCGTCTTAGCTCTGAAAAGTGTATAACTGCTTCTAAGTCAGTATGTATATGTTTGATGAAGAAATACAAATAGTTTTGGTGTTGTTTTTTTTTAAAGCAGACAAGGAGTAAAAACAGGTTTTTCCCTGAGGTGGCTTCTTAATTAATAGTAAATAATGTTTATGTAATCCTATCACTTTAGAAGGAGAAGCAGCATTACAAATTCAAGTGCATGCACATTTCAATATAAAAACAGAAGAAAAAATGGTATTTAATGTATACTTATTAAAAAGTCAGGCACAATCACAAACTAATACTGATGCAAAACTTACAATTTCTAGAAAAATGTGCCATTTGCATTTTTTACATAGTACTTATTCTAACTCTATTTCTGTCGAAGATTCTATTTTAATAAAAATAACATTTGACACTTTCAGATGACACATTATGTGGCAAGGACTCCTGTAAATGCTTTACCTGGGTCATTCATTTAATCCTCAGAATAATCCTGATATTATTATTATTATTATTATCATTATTATTATTGTCATTCCCATTTCAGATGTGGACACTGAGCTACAGAGATGTTAAACAGCTTATCCATGGTCACACAGAAAGTAAAGGTTGCAATCAAGATTCAAACCCAGGCAGTAGAAATCCAGAGATTAGACTCTTAAGCACTGCTTGTCTAACTTTCTTGAGAGTATTGTGATCTACTTGAGAACAAGGATTTTTAGTAATTCACCTTTGTGTCACATAAGTAATTAATGTGTATCTGGTACATACACATTAATGTATCAATAAACACTTGTAAATTGAATCATAGAGAAAATATGTAAGGAAAATAAGATGAACTTAGACAAAGATTAATCAGTGTTTGGTCCCTGTTCAGGTTGCTTTCTTAGACACATCACTTGGAACAGTGTTTCTCATGGTTTCTTTAACCAGTGTTGTCTTTTGATCAGGAATTCCATGTTCACTTCTGTAGCTCCTGCAAATCCTCTAGATTATGATATATTTTTTGAAGTTTGAATAGTGGGAATAGTGTCCTAACTGTATTTTTTGAGTATTACCTCCACCTATCCCCCTGACTGCGAATCACTGCTGTTTAGCTTCTCTACACATATCTCCTCATGCATACACTTACCTGGTTTTACAAACATATTCGTAAATCTTTTATAAGTAAATTAAATTATCTTTTGAAGAATAATAATACACAAATCATCCTAATGTCTAATATGCATTTTCTGTATTAAAAAATTGTGAATTCAATAATAATAATAAATAATAATAAAGCTAGCAGACGGTTGAAATGCATCAGCAATCTGAATGGAACAAACAGGCCTTCACCTAAAAAGAACATTCTGCTAATGCCGAGAGGAGTAAACCAGGGGGAAATAATAGCAACACTGACAAAAATTGCACTGCAGCCGAAAGAACGTGAATGCTTCCAATTAAAAGCCAATCTCTGAAAAATCATTCACCACAGGAACCAGAAAAAATAATTTCAGAAAACTATTTTAAACTCTCCATGGGACTTAGGGAAACTCAATGAAATGGATGTGTAAACCGTAATAAGAAAATGGATTGAAATGAAAAGACCAGTTGACAACATGAAGAGAAAGAAGTGTGAGATAAAAAAAATTATATATATATATATATATATATGTGTGTGTGTGTGTGTGTATATATGCACATACACACACACATATATATATTTACACACATGTGTGTGTGAAAATAAAAATATAGTAGAATTTAAATTTTAATTTGAGACAATGAAGTGAAATAGATATGTAAACATAAGTTACAATGATGAAATGCCATATACAAGCAAACTGAAATAAATTTGAAAAACTTAGCTAAAGTAAATGCACTGAAACATGCAAAATTCCAAAAGTGACAAAAGATTAAATGGAAATGAATCCACTAAATTACAATTAAGATACTGTAATGAAGAAATAAAGATACCAGGCTAACATGGTTTTGTAGGTGAGCAGTACAAATGGTCAAGGAATAAAAAATAAAAAAAATCTCTATTTTATGAGTTGCTACATAAAACAGAACTAGATTGTAACAAAAATATTAGCTAACCTAACCCAGGGTTGGAAAAAATGCATGAAAAAGCAGTGCTGAGCCCAGAAAGAGAACAGTTAAACATCAGAAAACTTTTATTAGGACTCATCATTAGAACAAAATAAAAACAAAAATGCTATATTAGTAAAATACTATATTGACTATGAAACCCCATATTAGTAAAATTCTAAGTATTTTATAACTTGCAACTTATTTCTAAAGTTTGAAAATGATACAGTTTTATGAACTTTAATGATTTTAAAACATCATAGCATATGAGGAATGCAAGGAATAGAGACAAATTCCTCAAGGCCATCCCACCAAAACTTGCAGCCAATATTATAGTTAATGAAGATGCTTAGTCCATTCCCTTTAAAATGAGTGGTGAAAACTATGACAATTCTTTTAGTATAGGCACTGGCGATCCTGTCTACTATAATAAGGACAGAGATAGTAAGAGAGGCTAAAAAAGTGGAATCAGAAATGAGACCCAGAGATTTTGGGTTTCTGCCAAGATTGTGAAATAGCTTAGGCTGCTGTTTTCTTCTCTGAACTCTGGAGAAGCTAGGAAGGAAAATATGGAAGCCCAGAAACAACAATGCACGCTGGAAATCCCTGAGACGGCTCTAGATGGCTCCTGTGAACTAATACAGGAGCTGGGAGAGAGTGTTGAGAATGGCTGGAGGCCTCCAAGGAGGTTGCACCGCGTAGAACCACAGAGGAAGCCACTCCCACAAACCACGGTGTGAAAGACGATGCTGCGTAACTTGACGGAACCCGGAGGCCTTGAGAGCGTGGCTGCAACTTGGATGACAGCGTTCTGGGAACATGAACGGTAGCAAAGCAGTTGGACTTGTTTTCCTCTGTTCTTTCACCCACCATTGCCTTATGCCAGTCATTTCCTGCAGCAATATATATATATATATATATATATATATATATATATATATATATATATATATATATATATATGGCACTGGTTCATCCTTCGTGTGCAGCTAGCTGTCTGTAGATGTAAAATCATGGTGGTACAAACATGTGCCAGGGTGAGAAGATGGGCAACATAAGTGTATTGTCTTGGGGATTCACTCCTTCACCCTTTCACTTCCCATCAGCCAAGGCTGGTGGAAAGAGATGGCTCTGTCCAATGCTGCTCCTTGGGGAACTGAAGGGGATAGGGTGGATGGTAAGAGCGATTAACTGAAATTCTGTTGTATTTGGGCATCTCCACCCGGGAGAACAGCTCTTCCCTTCCAAACCCACCCGAAACTAGGGTGTGACCTTCAAACATCCTCCCAAACGTCTTCTAGGACTGAAACACCTGTAGCCCCCAAATAATCTATTACCACAAGCCAAGATAATGAGACAGGACAAGTGAAGCAAAAGATACCCTCTGAAGCAGAAGTATTGCAAAACTGGACCAAACATATAAAATAAGCTTAATAACTTACTAAAATAGATTTGGGAAATATTAGCAAAATAAATTATAAAAAACACATTAAAAACACTAGTTATGAAAATTAGATGTGAAATATTAGGCAGTTGTTATGAAGAGTCCAAATTGCTTTTATTTGCAGATGATCTGTCTACCTAGAAAACCTGTGGGAATCAGTGAACTAATAAAACAAATACGAGATTTCAGTAAGGCTGGCAGATACAAGATCAGCCTACAAAAATTAACCACCTAGAAATTATAACTGATAGTAGGATTCTCTAGAAACTAACCTAACCACGGATACACATGTCCTTTGTGGTGAATATTTTAAAACTATTAAACAAGAACTCAGTAAATGAGAAGAGATGTGCTGTTCATGGATGGCAAAACATAACATAATATAGACGACAGTGTGTCCCAATTAATCTGTACATTTAACTAAATTATAATAAAGACCCCAGCAGGATTCTTGGCATTACTTAACAAACATTCTAAAATTGATATGAAAGAATAAAGTTTCATCAATAGATGAAGCAAATAAAAAAAATTAAAGAAAGATAATTTGTCCTATTGGAGACTAAGACATATTAAAAAGTTAAAATAAAATAAAATAAAT